>NW_019268612.1:0-10424 GCF_002738365.1 Cucurbita moschata | reverse complement strand
GGTTCTACCAATTTATATGTTTCCACAAATAATTGAAATTCAATTTCTTGATCTGTATCTTCAATTTTTGGAAACTTAGAAAGTTCTTCTGTTAAGCCATGATCAATGAACCTACAAAACCCTTCAAATTGTATCTGATTAAACCCAGGTATTGTAGACATTCTCTCATTTCCACCCCCAAGCATTTTTTTTATTTCCCATTTATAAAAAAAATCCCATTATTTGCTTATTCATCATCAAATGGATCGATTTAGCAATGATGGAATTTAGATTATGTTTACTGAATCACATGAAATTTTACCTAACTTGATAGGTGTAATAGATGTAATGCATCAAATACATATGAACGTAGGAATAAAGAGCCTTTGATACTTAAATTGGAATTTGCAACAACTACAAATGAAATACAAAGGAATTGGTAAATTCTATTTAGACTTATGGAGTTTTGTATAGAATATCTATATCAAAACAAAAGTGAGTCCATTTCTACCATTATTATGATATTCCAATCCGATTGGGTACTATAAATAGATTCGGGATTTGATCTGCAGAAACAATATACAATTTTTTTTGTATTTTTTTATTTTCATTTTTAACAACATGTAACTTTTTCGTAGATTCCACTGTTAAAAAAAAATTCGCATAGAAGAGAAATATTTTACCTATACCTATATTTTTTTTAGTAGAATTCGTAGAATCCGATTGAAGTATGTATGAAGACTTGTATTTATTAATATAATAAACATGTGCAGATATATATATAGTTATATATATCTCCTCCTTTATTACAGTTCTATGGGGGACACGTACTCTATCCAATTTTCTATTTAATGATAATGAAAAAAAAAAAATTGTAAAAATGGAATTCTGAACATTTCCTATAAACATCTTATATAGATAAGATACCCAATTAGATTTAGATAATTGTAATCATTTATGTTCTGGGGTTTACATATACTAATAATCGCTATTATAATTTTCATTAAGAAGGATTTTTTTATGGTTATGGAAACGAATCAATACGGATGGATTAGTAATGATTAGTTATGTATCAATTTTTATTTATTTAGGTAAGGTATCAATTTTTGGATTGTTTTCTTATATCATTAGGGAAACCTAATTTTCAATTTTAATCCAAGAATCATTTATGAATTCACAGTCAATAGTTAAAGTTAACGGTTCCCATTTGTCTCCTTAATTTTTGCTTTTGTGACTGAAAATCCACATTTTTTTTTTTCAATAGAAAAAGAAAGTAAAGTTTTTCGGTTTTTAGTTTTAGATATTGTGTGTTGTAAGATACTATCAATCGAAGAGATAGAGCCAATCCAATATTTTGTATCGTTTTGGCGGCATGGCCGAGCGGTAAGGCGGGGGACTGCAAATCCCTTTTTCCCCAGTTCAAATCCGGGTGTCGCCTCATCAACAAACAAAAGAATCATCGTGATGTCCCACATTGGTTGTGGAAACCTTCCCCTAGGAGACCCGGGTGTCGACATTGTGATGTCCCACATTGGTTGTGGAAACCTTCCCCTAGCAGACGCGTTTTAAAGCCTTGAGGGGAAGCCCGAAAGGAAAAACCAAGAGAACAATATCTGCTAGCGGTGGATTTGGGTCGTTATAAATGGTATCAGAGCCAGACACCGAACGATGTGCCAACCTTCTCGCTATTCCTCGAAGAGGGGTAGACACGAGGCGTGTTGTGCCAGTCAAAGGGGGGTGGATTTGGGGGTGGTCCCACATCGATTGGAGGAAGGAAAGAGTGCCAGCAAGGACGCTGGACCTCGAAGGGGGGTGGATTGTGATGTCCCACATTGGTTGGGGAGGAGAACAAATCACCATTTATAAGGGTATGGAAACCTTCCCCTAGCAGACGCGCTTTAAAGCCTTGAGGGGAAGCCCGAAAGGAAAAGTCCAAAGAGGACAATATCTGCTAGCGGTGGATCTGGGTCGTTACAAGAGGATCTGAATACCCACAAAGGGTGGATCTTCATGCCTTCCAAGCCAAAGCGTCGAAAACTCTACATTGGGGGCCTTGAAGTACCTATTTGCTTTCTAAAAAAGAGTGGGAGAGACAAAAGAGTAAATAGAACGAGGTCTTATGTACATTGAGGACTAGGTTAACCATAGATCGATCAAGAGCACAACAGTCGACTCTAGAGCTATGCAAACCTTCATGATAGAGACCGAAGAAAAACACTAAAACATTCTCTAGTATAAAACACAAAAATGATGAAAGTTGTCAATTTGCTACCCTTACCTACCTCAAGAGTTGCAAAGAGAACTCCAATGAGTGAGAGACAATTAAAAAAAAGAAATTGTTAATGATAAATAATTTTGTTGATAGATATAAAAATGGCATCGGCTACCGACTTTAAGACTTTGTAAATTATTTCTTTATGTGATACATTTGTAAATTTTTTGGATAGTTACAAATATAACACACAATTTTGCCTCATTTTTTGTGACATCTTTGCACATAAAAAGACACCAACTTTCTATTATATTACTATCTACAACATGTTAAAAAAGACCGAAAATTATATGAGAGTGTTTTGTCGATACTATCTTGTAAAATATTTTATTATTTTTATTATAATAGGAAATTAATATAGAATTTGTATCTAAAAATGTAAATATTAAAAGTAATAAGAAATTATTATTCTTATTATAGTAAGACGTTGGAAAGTTATTATAGTAACACAAAGAAGGCAACTCAATAAAGGCAAATGAAACAGATATAGACATTGTTACATTGTATTTAATTGACCAAAACAAATAAAATTAAAGATTCGGTTGGAAAAATTTAGATTTTTCCTTAAAATATTCCCATCCTTTTTTAATTAATTAAAAATTGAACCATCCGTCATTAAAATTAAAATAATAATTAGTGTACTTAGATACATTTAGATTAAAAATTGTTGAGTTGAAAGGTAAGTATTAACCTATAAATATCCTTCCACGACTCTTCCATTTTCTCATCACTTACTGTCATTTTCTCTCTAAGGCGCTTTACAAATACTTGTATCATTAAGTTTTTTCTATGGCTCTTCTTGGAACCTTACATGTTTTTCTTTCTCTTCTACTTCTGTTTTTTAACCATGCTTGGGCTGTTGGATTAACATTCAATATTGTTAATCTAGGAGCGAAGTCCGACGGAAAGATTGATGTCTCGCCTGTGCTTCAAACAGCATGGACTAAGGCCTGTGACTCATCTAAACCTACCACTATTTACGTTCCCAAGGGAATATTCTATGTTCGAAGTGTGAGCTTTAATGGACCTTGTAAAAACAATGCTATTACTCTTCTCATTGATGGAACTCTTGTGGCTTCTCCGAACATTCAAGTTCTAGCTAGAACTAAATCTTGGCTTGAGTTTAGTCACATAAATGGACTTTCCATTGTTGGCGGTGTTATTGATGGGCAAGGAACTGCCTTATGGGATTGTAAACGCTCAGGAAAGAGTTGCCCCAATGGAGCCCGGGTAAGCAAAATTTGAGTTGACTAGATAGAGAACAAAATTTGAAATTTTTTTCTTTAGCTAAAATTTGAAAGAAATTGGAACCCATTAGTTACTATATTAATTTAAATTTTCACTAATTCTTGTGTTTGATTATTTTGAATGGACAGAGTCTTCAAATCAACGATACAAAAAATGTAAACATCTGGAGTTTATCTTCAATTAACAGTCAAATGTTCAACATTGTGGTGCATGGGTGCCAAAATGTGCATATGACTGGAGTGAGTGTCTCGTCTGCAGGCGATAGTCCAAACACTGATGGCATCCACGTGCAACAATCATCAAATGTGACCATCCTCAACTCGAACATCGGCACTGGTGACGACTGCATCTCAATCGGTCCAGGGACTTCCAATTTGTGGATGGAAAATATTACATGTGGACCTGGACATGGAATCAGGTAACTAAAAATAGATGATGATAACATATTTTAAATTAATTAAATATACATGGTTTGAAAATTTTGTATTTTGTTTGAACTTGTTTGTAGCATTGGGAGTTTGGGGAAGGGAGCTGAGGAGGATGGAGTGCATAATGTTACAGTGATATCATCTACTTTCACAGGGACTCAGAATGGAGTAAGGATTAAGTCTTGGGGACGACCAAGCAATGGATTCGCTACAAAAGTTTATTTTCAGCGTATTATTATGGATAATGTGAAAAATCCAATAATAATTGATGAAAATTACTGTCCACATCACAAAAATTGTCCTGGTCAGGTATATTTCCTAATTAATTTAAATTTTATAAATAGAACTAAAATTTTCAATTTTATCAAGTAATTGATTTCTTTTATCTTTGGTGGGTTACCCTCTCATATCTTAAAACCGTGATATTAGATCAAGTTTTTATGATTTTAATTTTTAATTTACCCATAATATTTCTACCACGATCTTTCTATCATCTAGAATATCTAAGATTTTAAGTATAATTTCAAAATGATTGTATATATGTATATTATTTTATAATATAGTTTTTCTAAGGTTTTAATTTCAAAATTTATCATAGTTGAGATGAATTTAAAAATTTTTGGATGAGATTAACTCAATAAAACAAATTTACATGGTAAAAATGTTCTTGTTTATCAATTTTCATAGCATATTTTGATTATTCTTCTTTATCTCAGCAGGCTTCCGGAGTTAAAGTTAGCAACGTAACATACGAAGATATTACGGGAACTTCAGCCACTGAAATAGCAATCAATTTTGATTGTAGCCCAATAAATCATTGCACTGGATTAAATTTGAAAGACATAAAGCTAACTTACGAGAATCAAATCGCTCAAGCTTCATGTAAAAATGCGGAAGGAACTGCTTTTGGTGTGGTTGAACCTTCTAGTTGCTTAGCATAGACAAACCTTATTTTGATTTTAAGTGTTTGTATTGAGATGAAAGGATAATAAAAACATTAAGGACTTATAAATTATTCCACCCATTCTACCATAATAATGAAACCACTTTCACAAAATTTGAAACCCAATAAATTTTCTTTTAAGTTATGGAATTTTGTGATTTAAAATCATGTCAGACATAGATAGGTTAAGTGTTCCTGCTCAGTAAAGACAATCTCAATGAAATATTATACTAGAATAGTTCTAGTTGTTTGAGTAACTATTCATTTGGTCAAAGATATCATCTATAAGTATAATTGTACAATAGGTCGAGAATTGAAAATAATCTATCTTTTTTACAAGTTCATCTTGATGTTCACCCATGCAAATAACTTCTATAGGGAGACGATTCAAAAATCTCCACAAGACTCTATATGGATCTCACATTATGAACCAATGATCGAGACCATACGAAATATTGTCATGTTTCCTTCTCTCACTCACTATTTTAAAAATAGCCACACCTGTCGGTCAGGTTGAAGAGAGCCCACTTCGAGAAGGATCAGAGACTAGGTCAAACGCAGCTATGCTGCCGCCAATTGCCCCGTAACCCTTTGTGTTGCCACCACAAGAAGCCCCACCACCGGAAGCCGCACCTGAGGCTGTGCCCCAGCAGTTGGAGTGGATGCTACTACTAGGCTGATGTGGGAGTCACTCCAAGCCCTAATCCACACCTTAATAGTCACTCAACAAGTCAACCAATAGGCCAATGCTCATGCAAATGCCTCGGCTAACCCTCTGCAACCTACTAGAGGGGCAAATTGGTGGAAGGGCTTCAAGAGATATGACCCTTGACCATTTCACCAGTACCTCAAAGGATCTGATAGAGGCTCAAATGTGGATTCCAGCTGTAGAAACCATATTTGAATCGATGGAGTGCCCATATAAACAAAAGGTTGCCTGCGCGACATTCATCTTATAGAAGGACACAGAGGTGTGGTAGAGGGATAACAAAAAAAGTCTGAACCCAGAAGGAGGAGCAATGGAGTATGAACGATTGAAGAAAGCTTTTCTTAAACAATACTATCCTAAGGCGGAAAGGTTCAAGAGACAGCAAGAGTTCGCCCATTTGGTACAAAGCGGACTTACAGTAGAGAAATATGGCAGAGAATTCATGAGTTTGAAGAGATTTTCACAATCCTTAGTGGACACAACGCAAAAGATGATAGAAAAGTTTGTACTGGACCTAAAACCAAAGATCTATTGCACAGTGGAAGCTATTGACCCAAAGACCTATGATGAAGCCTCGAGAATTGGCAAGGCTTTCGAGAAACCCAAAGATGAAAAGCAGCGAGAAGAGCCAACAACAATTGGACATAAGCATCCACATAATTCAGGGAACTCAGACCATCAACCACCCGAACGTAGGCCCTGTTATAACAATAGGCCTACCAAAGACAGGATGAGAGGTACCTTCTCTGACAAATTAACATAAACTCCAAAAATCAAGAGGGGATATAGGAAGGAGAGAAGTAGGGTGCAGGATCGGTAGAAGATTGTACGATGGAAGGTGCATGTGGTACCTGAGGGTGTTATCCATGTGATCAAGAGGGGCACATTGTTCATCTTTAAAGAAATATGGAGAAAGTTCTAGTCTTTAATCTACTTGCTCCAACATCTCTAATAGTTGAATCTCCTCTACAAAGTATTCATCGCTAGGAATCGAACACAAAATCAAGGCTTGTGGGAGCTTCTCGAATGAAAATCTACAAGGACAAGAGAAGGAGATTTTTAGAGAGAATTCTCGAATGGAGAAAGGGTGGGATACTTTTTGGCTCAACCCAAGAGTCTTCAATATAGCGATCAGAGAATATTTACCAAATAATATATTTGAATATCTAATACGGTCGGATATAATATCTTTCTCAAATCATATTTAAATATCATACGATATTCCAATATATATTTAACTAATTTAAATTTCATTCAAATTTCAAATATATATTTTCATTCCATTATCTGGATTATTTTAATATTTAATACATAAAAAACGATAAATATATTTTTTTCTTTTTGAACCCATTAAATTAAATATATATTTTTTTCTTTTTATTTAATATACCTAGTATATTAAATACTAATTTGAACACTTCAAACTAAATATATTTTCTCTTTTAATATTTAATTTATCTAATATGTTAAATATCAATTTGAACCCTTCAAATTAAACACTTTTTCTTCTTTAAAATTTTCCTTCAACTAAAGGACGGTGAGTTAGCAAAGGAACCTTATGACCCTGTTGATTATAAGTTGCAATGATATAAATTAATTAAATATATTCTTTAATTAATCAACTTTATTCATTAACTATAGGTAACTCCATTCTACCTAGAGTTGTAATCTTATATATTGTAGAACAAGTTTTGACCATTGATATAATCATTACAAGCAATCATGAGTTGTTCATAATATCTTATGCCTTAAGTGCCATTAACTCTCTCATGAACAATTTATTTATGATCCAACCATTAACCAAGTCTCTAGGACTGGTGAGAGAGTATGGGACACATTTAGGATTAAGATTGAGTCGTATATGGTCATCCTGTAAAATATTAATTTTCTCGATTGATCAATTTGTAGAGAGAGAGAAAATATTTTCGTGGTCCAATCTTATACAAACTCTTTGCAGTATAGGTTACACCCACTCACACGTGTCAACATAAACGATTTAGATATAATCATTTGTAACAATTACAAACTGAGTCGTATCAATTATGTTATCCGGATGGGGACCAAACCTTATCCATATACTATAAGACCCTTTAGGTTATTCTTAAAAATGCTCCTGTTGTGTATCAATCACATATTGTTTAAGATTACATCAATGATCTAAGACTTTTCATACAAGGGATAAATATTAAATTTTAAATAAAATAATCAAATTTATTATTAGAATTAAACAATTAATTACAAGGCTTCATGGCATAAATCTTGATACTCTCTATGTCCAAGATATTCTAACATAGTCCCCACTTTTTATGCTACCCTAGTTTATCTTAGTGGCCTAGATCATAGATTGTAGTGTCATGGTATCCACTTATTCCAACGCTTGTTCTTAGTGTGCCTTTCCTTATAAGGAATTTGAGTAGGGTCGATCTCAGTCAAGGCTCTACCTGCTCTACAACCTCGTCAAGTACCACTTCAGGTTTTAGGGTACATAATCTATCATCATGCAATAGAATCAAAGTTTGTAACCAATTGTAACCTAGTTGGATCATAAGACATAACTAACTTATGCAAATAATTCACATAAGGAGTGAGATCATGCCTACTAACCTTACAACTTACACACCTTGTCAAGGCAAGGTGAGCTTAAGTCAAGTTGCAAGGTGTCACGGTCATGCTTGCCTGTCAGATGTCCCAATCATGCTTGTTCAGGACGTGTTGTCCACAGCCGCATGCCCGTTCCAAAACCCTTTACTTACTTTCAAGTTAGATAGGCATTTACTATTATTTTTGTGTTAGTACGGGGGTGTACGACCTGTCAACAAAATCATGTCTACACTCGTCAGGGCTAAAATACCCCAAAATGTACTATAAGGTATGTGACTAGTCATCAATTCTTCCTATTAAGGTTATATGCTATCAAAGTTGTGGTTGTTGCTTATTTTCTTTAGCCTATACTATTGCTTTCTTACAAAAAAAAAATCAACGCATTTCCTTTCTCACCATTTCTAAAACACTTTTTCCAAACATGGCCAAGGCTCGATCAAAGGTCCGAATTGTATTTGACATGATTTTCATACGAATGACTTATACACTAAGTTAGATTAAGTGTCGCACAATCGCTATTCTGTTGCCACAATAGTGCGATTGTGATAAGTGGTATCAAAGCCAAGTTGGCTCCTTGAATCGTAGGACACAAACATGTCTACTGCAAAAGAACTCGGCAAGTCCTTGACTAATCAACTGGTAGAGATCGAAAATTAGTTACTCCACCTAAGTGAAGTTCCTGATGAAATGGGGCTTTTAAAATCTTGCATGAATTTTATTTTCGCTAATGCCGACAGGATCAATGAGCTGGCAGGTTGCCTTGAGAAACTAATGTCCATGTATTAATGGTTACGGTCAAGGCCCCAAAAGACAATGCCACAACTGCTAGTGGCTCAAGCGTAGGGATAACTCGACGGGCTCTGTTGTTTGGATGGAAGAACATGTCGAGGGCTTAGACAATACTCAAGAAGCAATCGTTCATATTGTCTCAAAAATATCTAAAATTTAGAGAGTAGCCTTTGGAGTGGTTAGGGATGAAGTGGCGGATTTGAGCACTAGACAAGTCCTCACCATGAGAGAAGTGGAGAATCAAACCACAGTTTAAGTTGTAGTCCAATTCAACTAGATAAAAGTTCTGGAACCCAAGACTTTTTATGGGGTTCGAGATGCCAAGTTTCTAGAGAACTTTGTCTTTGATCTCGAACAGTGCTTTCAAGCCAAAAATGTCGTAGCATAAGAAGTGAAGGTCATATTGGCAAGAATTCATCTAGCCGACGATGCAAAGTTTTGGTGGAGATCCAAGTACATCGACATTCAAGATGGTCGATGTACTGTGGACACTTGGGAGAGCTTAATACAAGAACTCCTCTCTTAGTTCTTCCTAGAGAGTGTCGAGATAATCACAAGAAGAAAGTTTGATTTGATTACCCTGCACAATCGATCCATCCTATGGGTGGGCATTGATCTTTGCCAGTCAGTGAAGCAAGCACGTACACCACAACCTTAGGTGACTACGTGGCCTGTGTGGATGAGTTCGTCAAGTACCTTACATGGATGATGAGTAGTTTAGCAATCACCATGTTGTCTCCACCTATTAGAGAGAGTTCTTTGAGGTAGCTCCTCAACATCGGACACTGGTTATCTCTACGTATGCTCCCAAGTCTGTGAACAACAAGAGCCTTCTACTTAGAGCCTAGAGTAAAACCCGTGGTCACGGGTGTAAGGATTGAGACTCGATGACTCTAAACAGATGAGCAAAATATTCACGAAATTAAACAAACAGAATTTAAAACATACTATACGATATTTATATTATTTCAAAATAAAAAGTTCATACATAACTTATTAAGATACAACTTAACGGTTAAAATACAAAATAAGGAACAAACACAAAATATTTAAAACCAAAAAGGTGTGGAGGACGACAAGTGAAGCTTATCTATGGCACCTGCTCCAGAGTCCACTCCCGACCTTGACCAGCTTCTCGTTTACCTGAAAAACATAGAAAACATGGAATGAATACAAAAACTCAGTAAGTAGCCTACTTATAGGCTCTTAATCGTGTCCATAGGGTACCACACTCTTTCTTTTCTTGCTCTGGTTCTTGTTGTAAGTACTTAGGCTCTTGAGTTCTATTCTTGAATTGTGGATTCTTATCATGATATATCTTGAGAACCTTGGTCGTTAGATTTTGAAACCTTGATTCTAGTCTAAGGACCTTAGTATTAAGGATTTAGGTTCTTGTTCTTAGATGTAACGCCCGAAAAAAAAAAAAAAAAAAAAAAAAAAAAAAAAAAAAAAAAA
>NW_019268611.1:533252-574476 GCF_002738365.1 Cucurbita moschata | reverse complement strand
CTAGAGAGGAAATGTGCTAACTTTGTCAATCTATCCACGACCACCCATATGACCATGTAACCCTTCAGTGTCTTAGGTAGGCCCACTATGAAATCTATAGCGATGTTCTCTCACTTCTATTTTGGTATATTGAGGGGTTGTAGTAATCCTGCTGGTCTCTGTCTGGGTGCTTTAACTTGTTGGCAAACCAAGCATCTACTGACGAACTCCACGATATCCTTCTTCATGCCACACCACCAGAAGTGGGGTCTGAGGACCTGATACATCTTCGAACCACCAGGGTGCATGATGAATGGGGAGTTATGCGTCTCTTTCAATATCTCACCCCTCAATTCCTCTATCGCCGGTACACACAAGCGACCTTGGTACAGCAACCCACCATCTGCTGACTTGGAGTACCCACTGGCTGGTTCTGTCTCCATTTCGTTAAGTACCCTCGCTAAACCCGAGTCCCTTGCCTACGCCTCAACAATTCTCTACTGAAGGGTGGGTTGTACAGTTAGCCGAGCCAGTTGTGCCTTAATACTTTCCAGAGCTACTACTATTTCTACTCGCTCGAAATCTACCTGTACTTTGGGTTCTTTCGTGATTAGTGCAGACGAATGCGTTGTCTTCCTACTCAGGGCATCTGCAACCATGTTGGCCTTCCCGAGGTGGTACTGGATATCTATGTCATAGTCCTTAACTAGTTCTAGCCATTGTCGTTGTCTCATATTCAACTCCTTCTGGGTGAAGAAGTATTTTAGGCTCTTATGGTCGGTATAGATCTGAGTCTTCTCCCCATACATGTAGTGTCGCCATATCTTTAACGCAAAGACTACTGCTGCTAGTTCCAAGTCATGCACGGGGTAATTCTTTTCATAATCCTTCAGCTGTCTGGATGCGTAGGCAATAACTTTCCCGCGTTGCATTAACACGCATCCGAGACCCTTCTTGGAATCATCGCTAAAAATGACGTAGTTCCCTATACCATCAGGCATCGTGAGCACGGGTGCGGTTGCCAGTCTCTCCTTCAGGTCTCGGAAGCTTGCCTCGCACTCCTCGGTCCATACGAATGTCGTAGCCTTTCTAGTCAGTCGTGAGAGGGGTGCCGCTATCTTGGAAAAGTTGCACAAAGCGTCGGTAGTAGTAGCCTGCCAGACCCAGAAAACTTTGTACCTCAGTCACAATAGTTGGACGGGCCCAGCTGGTGACTACTTCCACCTTGGCAGGGTCAACTGATACTCCTTCCCTCGATATCACATGTCCTAGGAACGAGACTTCGCGTAACGAAAACTTACACTTCAAGAACTTGACATACAATCTATTTTCCCTCAAGACTGTCAAGGCCTTCCTCAGGTGCATTTGGTGTTCCTGATCCGTTCTTGAATACACCAGGATGTCATCTATGAATACAATGATAAAGGTATCCAGATATTCCTTGAACACCCGATTCATCAGTTCCATGAACACTGCAGGGGCATTAGTGAGTCCAAATGACATTACCACAAACTCATAATGGTCGTACCTCGTTCTGAAAGCTGTTTTCGGCATGTCCTCGTTTTTTATCTTGATTTGGTGGTAACATAAACAAAGGTCAATTTTTGAAAACACTGTGGCCTCTCTGAGCTAATCAAATAATTCCTCGATGCATGGGAGGGGATACCTATTCTTCACCGTCCTCTTATTCAGTTTCCTGTAATCGATACACAAGCGCATGGAACCGTCCTTTTTCTTGACGAATAACACCGGTGCACCCCAAGGCGACACGCTCGATCTGATAAACCCCTTATCTAGCATTTCTTGTAGTTGCATCTTGAGTTCTTTCAACTCTACTGGTGCCATGCATTACGGGACCTTGGATATGGGGTCGGTTCCTAGTTCTAGTTCTATAGCAAAGTCGACATCTCGAGATGGGGGGATCCTTGGCAAGTCCTCTAGGAACATATCTAGGAACTCATTCACTACAGGTAACGCGGTTAGGGAGACGCATTCTTCCTTGATCCTTGCTACGCTGGCTAGTATCGCCGAGGCCCCATGCCGGACCAGCTTCTTCGCCTTCATCATCGATATCACCTTGGGCATTGTACCCAGACTGGTGCCCTTGAACCTGAACCCGATCCTAAACGGTGGCGTGAAAATAACCTCCTTCTTGTGACAATCTATGCTAGCATGGTTTTCCGTTAACCAATCCATGCCTAGGATTACGTCATAAACGGTAATATCGACCACCATTAAGTTTAGGCCCAAGCTAAACCCTGATACTACTACGTGACCATTCCTTACACTATAGGCAGCGACCATATCCACCCCTGCTGAGGTGGCTACTAGAAAATCATGTAACAAGGGTTCTAATACGATCCTTGGTTGACTAACAAAATCAGTGGAAATAAAGGAGTGCGTAGACCCCGAGTCAAATAACGTCAAAGCAAAATGGCCAAGGACGGATAGTGTACCTGTCAACGCCGCATCCGAGTTTTCAACGTCCCTGCTAGTGGAGGCATAGGCTCTCGCTGGAGGGCGGTTCTGCATCTGCTATGTGTAGTGGTCTCTACTGACCCCCAACGTTATTGGCGTGGCCTCTGGGGCAGTCTCTAGCTAAGTGACCTTCCTTCCCACATCGAAAACAGGCTTTAGAGCGAGCCAGGCACCGCCCCCAATGGTTCTTCCAACACTCGTTACACTTGGGTCTGTCGTCTGCTCTGCCCTCTCCCCTGCTGGCCCTGCCTGGAATCACGGCGTCGTCTATCTAGTCCTCTCGATGGCGGCAATGGGGATGAATCGCGGCAGTCATCCCAATCACGACGTCGTCTCTGTCTCTCGATTGATGAACGGGATTCACGGCGAACATCTCGATCACTGCGTCGTTTTCGTCTCTTGGTCGATGAGCGAGATTCGCTCAGTCCATCGGTCCCCTCCATGGTCCATGCTACTCTCAGCACGTCAGCATAAGTCGTAGACGCTATCGCTTCAACCACGTTACGGGTCTTCCAGTCCAACCCTAGCACAAATCCGCGGGCCGTCTGTAGTCAGTGTCTACCAAATCCGGGGCAAAGCATTTCAACTTGGCGAACTCTCTTGCATAGGCAGTAACTGAACGCCCTCTCTGCTTAAGGTGAGTGAATTCCTGATGTTTGTGGATCTGGACGTCCTTTGGGTAGTACGCCTCTGCAAAGGCCTCCTTAAATTTTGTCCATGAGATTTCGCCCACTGGGTCTGATAAGCTCTCGGGTGGAGCACCACCATACCTAAGCATCAGCACGCAGCATGAATGCTGCGCATTCCACCTTTTGGTCTTCAGGATAGTTTGTCAGCCTGAATACGGTCTCTATGGAACTCAGCCACAACTGTGCCTCTGTCGGGTCATTAGAAGTTCCCTTGAAGGTTTGTGGGTCGCCCCTTTTCAAATCCCGCAAGCATCTGGATTCCCTAGTGGAGGTTGAGTCGTTAGCTAACTGGTCACCAGACAGGTTTCGTACTACGATCCAATATGTCTACCAATTTCGTCGCCGAGTCTCGGGCGGGCTGGGGTGTCGCTGGCAGCGGGAACGTTATCGCTACATCGGGCCCTTCCACAGAGTTCTCGCAGTTGGGGCCTCATCCCCTTCCGCTCCTAACCCTAAGTGGGGGTCGCCCCCTAGTACTCCCCCCTCGCGTCCTAGGTGGCATATCTAAACCTAGCAATAGCTATGGGGTTACATACTAATCTATCCACTTCTATAAACAATCACAAAGGCCAAAGTCACATACACATATAATGGCATTAGCCGCATACACACACAAGCATATATCTGTCACATCATGGAACATACTAACATTGGGATAAGAGAGCGTACAACCGTAATTCTTCCTTACAATATATTCATATACCTGACAGTGACGGTGTGGGTTCTAGAGGACCATGGAAGTGCCTTAGGCCTACATCGTAGACCAGTCTATAAGATATGTGACCTAGGGCTCTCATACCAACTGTAACGCCCCTAATTTTCTTTAACCTAATTAGAGACGTTACCTTGTACTCGTGTGACAAAAGTGCGAAAATTTATGTAAGACAGCCTCAATAGCAACAATACGTTCAGTATTATAAGTAGTTCATACCTGGGGAAAACAATAATGACAACCTCACTAAGAAATAACCAACAAATAACTAGAAGAAATAACTGAAATAACTATCATCCGAGGGAATCCGAACAAGACTCCTACGGCACTATAAGCCCTCCCTAAGACTTCCATGGCCTTCGCAACGTTCATCGTCAGCCGTACATGGCGGTCTTGCCCTTACTTGAAAATATAGGTAGCACGTGGCTTGAGTATTATATAAAATACCCAGTAAGTTGCCCCACTGTTGGGGTTAAGCATATAACATATATTAAGATACATGCGGTCGCATACAATACACATACATAAGTACGAGTACCAAAAGAAAGAAACACGTGAGGGGGACCTGTCTTCTATTCCTTCCCATGACCTAAGGCCCCTTACTTGTCCGAGCAGGGTGGATGCATTGTACTTTCCCACGCATGGCCCACGTGCGTGACTGTGGGCCCACTACGCGAGTTCCCATGCGAACTCCCTGGGCCTGGCTTGGTCAGGTACGTATGACATACAATACCGGATGCCATGAAAAAAGGAGGGCCTGCATGATATCATAGGAAGCATAATATCGAACGTAAGCGTCCGTATCGTCACCAGCATAACGGGAAATAACCCCATGTACATAACACATAACATGCATTGGGTCCTTAAGGCTTACCTCCATGGCATTATACATACATGTTCCATCCCCTCATCGCATTACATAGCATCACTGGGTTAAACATCGAGTAAGCATATCATAGCATACTAGTCATCACATTCATGGCATGCGAAGTTCTCATTACAATCGTGACATGTCAATCAAGCTCATGCATACAAGGTAGCAAATCATGGCACAAACATCACATACATAAACATGGCATACATCAGCGTTTCACGACAAGAAACATATAACCTAGCATACATTAACAATACAACGGTGCATGCAAGGGCCACATAAAGAGCTCCTAGAGTATGTTTAACATAATGTTGCCGTGATGGCTATTATTTCTAACGGGTGTCCAACATAAAGAGCTCCTAGAGTATGCTCGCCCGACAAAGAAAGGGGCCCAACAGTGTGCGAACTGACTGGTGAATCCATACTCGCATGTATGGGTTGTGTGTAAAGTATATGGTACACATCCAAGCTGCCCGTTAAGAGCATACCGTTAAGAGCAGAAAATCAATCGACACTCAAATATATTCATTGTCTCAAAAATTGGATCTCTGTTGGTAGGTTGGATAACATAGTTTATGCAACAGAAATTGAAAATTGCTCGTGGAAGAGTGGGAAGGGTGCTATAGTGGTAGCACGTGGAAAAGTGTTGAGAATGTTTCCATTTCAAGTCTATGATACAATAAACTTGAATATATGAGCGTCAAAGAAATGAAGATATTGGCAGTGAAAGAATTTTTAAAAGGCATGAAATCTGTTGATATGGGTTTTTGTGAGAGTTGTGTTTGCCACCTTAAAAAAGTGGAAAGGTGAAGTTGAAAATCAAACCGGCTTGAAGATCAAATGTCTGAGGTCTGACAATGGAGGAGAGTACTACAACATAAAATTCTAAAAATTGTGTGAAGTTGAGAGAACTAGATTAATATGAACGATTTCCAATAAGGCGATATTGAAAGAAGAATGAACAAAACATTGAATGAGCTAGTAAGGAACGTGAGAATTAGTTCTAGACAATCAACAATATTTTAGATTGATGCTGTGAATAAAACCGCTTATTGGACCATTAGAGGGCGAGAAATAAAAACTAAAAGTAAATAGAAGAAGGAAAAAAAAAAGGGATTAGAATTAAATGATAGAACAAAAGAAATAACAAAGGCAAGAAAGTTAGAACAACTAGGGGATGGAATTAAATGATAAAAAAGAAAAAAGGAAAAGAAAAACGGCAAGAAATACGGGACAAGGTAACATATATCAATTCTTTTTAACAATAACTTTCATAAATAAGTAATGAAATTTTTAATAAAAATATAATTATATATATATATATAAAATATTTCAAAACTTATACCCATACTATGACGCTCAGACATTTAAGAGATTTTAAGAGATAGAAGATGTTTTAAATATTTTCGACATTTATACTAGAGATAGGTTTTCTTTTGAGAGTTATATTTCACATTTTAGCAGAGCATGAGACGTTAGTAACGACTCTAAGTAGAAATTTTGCATTGATACAGTTGGTATCAAAGGTCTAGATTTTAGATTTTGTAGACTAGCTTACGATGTAGGCTTGACACGTTCAATAGTTTCAATGTCGATGCCCCATCACCGTCAGGTACACCTTGTATAAGATAAGAAAAGAGAAATGTTTTCGAACTCCCATGCATTTTCCTATTGATATTACTGAAATTGTTGTGATATTTCGTGTAATTACTATAGAGTATGATGTGATTTGTTGATGCTAAGTGATTTTGTTTGCCATATGATTTGACTTAGCATATATATTTTAAATAATATATATCCGTAGTGATGAGCCTTAGACTTAAAGAAACTCTATCTTAAGTTCTAGAACCATGCCGCTCAGACCACGCGAAGAGTAAGACGAGGAAAGTGACTACCACAATTAGAGGAAGAGGACGAGGTGAGGCTGAAGAGGGTCCGCCTCAAGATTAGAGATAGGGTTCGAATTAGAACCCTAGTAACTAAGGATAGAGTAAAGAATGGGCAAGCAATAATAGTTAACTAAACTTTAAGCATAGACCTAATAGTAGTAAAGATGACTGATTTCAACGTAATACTAGGCATGGATTGGCTAGCTAAAAATCGTGCTAGTATAGACTATTGCAAAAAGAAAGTAGTATTCTCACCATTGGCAAGAATGGGCACGCACCATCATACATACATAACTAACACCAACAGTAAGGTTACTTACCTCCTTGGCTTTGGCCGAAGTCACTCGCAACGCTAACTCCAGTGCCTAACTACCTCCTATAAGATCACATGATACACTTAGAGTCATCTCACAACTAGCTCTTATGCCTAGCTACCAAGGTACGTCCCTATCACAAACTGTTTTATCAAAATGGAGTTATACTGACCTTAGATAGTTGAAACAAGGGTGGGAATGGCTCCAGAAGGGTCGGAAACCTAGAAATTTATATATTATTCGTATGTCGAGCCGCTAAGCCGAGCCGCCGAGCCTGGAGTGCAACAGAGCCGCTGATGAAGCCGAAGCCGATGGGCTGTGAAGATCACTAACGACACAGGATTTCTGGATGCATCTGGATGCGTCGCTAGTTTGGGCCGAAATGGAACGAGGCTCAGTGGTGGTGTTCGAGCGCGGCCTGCGAGGTGTGGGTTGTACGCTGGCCGAGACGAACTCGTAGAATACCCGAAGGATCGTCTCGCGCCCGCCGCTTCGTCTTCCTCGCCCGAAAGCCTCGACAAACCCTAATTGCAGGACTTGACTACTGTCACCGGTGGAATCGTCGTCATTCGTCCGTCTCTGATGGTGCGTCTGTCCTTCCTTGCCCCGATGGACCTTGGCGTTGGTCCGCTCCTACCTAAGGCTCGTGGCGTTATCGATCTCCTACCTCGATTTGACTGCCTCTCGCTCACGATACAACAACGACTATAGAAAGGCGGCCACTTAGACCCTAGGGTTTAATGTGGGGGATTTGGGAAAAATCCCGCCGAAAATCTCACGATTTTTGGCGTGCTTTTTTTTTTTTGGAATACATATCGTTACAGCTATATTAGAATGTGTCGTAGATGTAAGAGGAAAAAAAAAAGACCTTAGACAACGTACCAGTATTAAATGAGTTCCCGAGCATATTTTCGAAAAACCTACCAAGAATACCCCGTCCGCAAAGCCCTTATAGCATGACATTAATAGGATTAAAGGAACTTGAGACGTAATTACAAGGTATATTGGGTCAGGGCTTTATCCATCTTTAAGTCCCTCGTTGAGTTGCCAACATTAATGGTCAAGTAGAAAGATGACTCGATGCGTTTAGACATCGATCATAGGTAACAAAATATAAGGACCCTAGCATAAAATAAATTTTAAAGACAAATTAACGGAAATTTCGATAGCATATAGACAAGTACTACCTGACATACCTCATCCATGTAAATGAACTATGAACCTTGTCAAATTTGTTAGGTTATGGAGTCTGCTCCCTGTATTTATAGCTTGGTCAACGGCTGTATCCGATAAAGCTATATTTGGTAAAGCCATATTTGGTAAAGCTATATCCGGTAAAGCTATATATGGTAAATAGCTATATATAGTAGATGGTTAAATCTGGAAAAGCTATATATAGTAGATTGAACCATATATATATATCCCGTCTAGTAGAGCTTTGAAAATGTACTTTCTATTCTCTGTACTCTCTCTTGTTGTACATACCTGAAGTCATCAAAAAAAAAAAATCCTTTTAGCCAGAGTTCTCCTTGCAATTTTCTCTATCCTGTTCTTTATGTTTATCTAGATTGAGCGTGTGCGTTGTTGTGCGATCCTAACAACTGGTATCAGAGCTAGGCAAAATTCACCACGATCTGTGAAGATGGAAAGTTCAAAGATTGGAATTGAGAAGTTCGATGGATCCGATTTCAGTTTCTAGAAGATGCAGATTGAAGATTATCTGTACCAGAAAGATCTTCACGAACCTCTGTTGGGGGTGAAGTCGGATACCATGACCACGGAGCAGTGGAAGCTCAAGGATCGACAAGCCTTGGGGCTGATCCGGTTGACGCTATCCAGAAACGTGGCGTTCAACATTATCAAGGAGAAGACAACGTTAGATCTATTGATGTCAAATATGTATGAAAAACCATCGACTATGAACAAGGTGTATTTGATGCGGAGATTGTTCAATCTACAAATGTCTGAAGGTGGACCTGTTGCTGATCATATAAATGAATTCATTATGATTATAAGTCAACTAAGTTCGGTGGAAATTAATTTCGAAGATGAAATTAAAGCATTGATTTTGATGTCATCCTTACCCGAGTCATGGGATACTGTTGTTGCCGCAATCAGCAGTTCCCGAGGATCTGATAAACTGAAGTTTGGTGAAATTTGAGATGTAGTTCTCAGCGAAAGTATTTGCAAACGAGAAATTGGAGATTCATTAGACAATGCTCTCAGTGTTGATCGAAGGGGAAGAAGTAAATCAAAAAGCTCAAACAAACATGGGCGATCAAAATCAAAGAACCGAGGAAAATCTCTAAACAAACCAAACGTAACGTGTTGGAGCTGTGGGGGAAGAGGACACTTTCGAACAGATTGTACAAAACTGAAGAAGAAGCAGAATCATAAATTTGAAGATGATGATGATTCTATATATACAACAGAAGATACTGAGGACGTTTTAATCCTTAGTGTGGACAGCCCAGCTGATTCCTTGATTTTGGATTCAGGTGCATTGTTCCATTCGTCCCCAAGTAAGAAATTGTTTCGAAATTTCAAATCAGAAAATTTCGGGAAGGTGTATCTTGCCAACAACAAAACTCTGGAGATTGAAGGGAAGGGAGATGTCTCCATACAAACTCGAGCAGGAAATCAGTGGACATTACAAGATGTCAGATACATTCCTGGTCTCAAGAAGAACCTGATCTCTATTGGTCAGTTGGATATCACAGGCTATACAGCAGAGTTTGGAAAGAGTTCATGGAAGATTGTGAAGGGCGCCATGGTTGTTGCACGTGGCACAAAATCCGGAACCTTTACACTACTGCAGAGTGTATAAACATGACTGTTGCTGCTGAGAGTGCTTCCAATTCAAGTCTATGGTACAATAGACTTGGACATATGAGCGTCAAAGGAATGAAGATGCTGACTGCGAAAGGAGCTTTAGAAGGCTTAAAATCTGTTGATATGTGCCTTTGTGAGAGCTGTATTATGAGAAAACAGAAACGCCTTAGTTTCACAAAGGCTGCCAAAGAACCGAAGAAAGTGCGGTTGGAATTGATCCATACAGACGTCTGGGGACCATCTCCAGTTTCATCACTTGGTGGATCAAGGTACTACGTCACCTTCATCGATGACTTCAGCAGGAAGGTATGGGTTTACTTTCTGAAACACAAGTCAGATGTGTTCACCACCTTCAAGAAGTGGAAAGCTGAAGTTGAAAATCAGACCGGCTTGAAGATCAAATGTCTGAGGTCTGACAATGAAGAAGAGTACAATAAATTAGAGTTTATAACATTTTTTGTAGCTGAGGGAATTAGATTAATAAGAACAATTCCCAGTAAGGCAAGACAAAATGTTATTGCAGAAAGGCTAAACAGAACATTGAATGAGCGAGCAAGAAGCATGAGGATTCATTCTGGACTGCCAAAGACATTCTAGGCTGATGCTGTGAACACAACAGCATATTTGATTAATAGAGGGCCGTCAGTATCTTTGAAGTTCAAATTGCCCGAAGATGTATGGACAGGAAAAGAACTGAAGTACTCTCACTTGAGAACTTTTGGTTGTACTGCGTATGTTCATGTTGATCCAGAGAAGAGAGATAAGCTTGATGCTAAGGCTGTGAAATGCTACTTCATAGGCTATGGCTCTGTGATGTGACCTTTGATGAAAATGTCATGTACAAGGACAAAGAGAAGATAAACTCAGAGACTACGAAGCAAGTGGGAGTTAAACTTGAGTGGCAGGAAAATTCACGCAGTGATGGTACAATAGAAGCTCAAGAAACTCCTGATCTTATTGCTGAAGGACCAGACGTGGAGCAAGTTGCACCTAAGCAGGTGTTGAGAAGATCATCCAGAACTACCAGAGCACCAAATAGATATTCAGCCTCATTACATTATCTGTTGCTGACTGACGAAGGAGAACCAGAGTCCTTTGATGAGGCTCTAGAAGTAGAAGATTCAACCAAGTGGGAGCAAGCCATGGATGATGAGATGAGCTCACTTGGAAAGAATAATACGTGGGTGCTGATTGAGTTGCCTACAGGAAAGAGAGCTCTGTTGAACAAATGGGTGTTCAGAATCAAAGTTGAATCAGATGGCAGAAGGAGGATTAAGGCTCGGTTAGTAGTTAAAGGATATTCACAAAGAAAAGGCATTGATTATGTCGAGATCTTTTCTCCAGTGGTGAAATTAACTACTATCCGAATTCTGCTGAGTATTGTTGCATTGGAGAATTTGCACCTTGAGCAAATGGATGTAAAAACGACGTTTTTACATGGAGATCTAGATGAGTAGATCTATATACAACAACCAGAAGGGTTTGCAGCTCCAGGCAAGGAGCACATGGTCTATAAGCTCAATAAGAGCTTGTATGGACTGAAACAAGCACCGAGACAATGGTACAAGAAGTTTGATTCCTTCATGAGCAAGAGTGGTTTCCACAGGAGTGAAAAGAATCAGTGTTGCTACCTCAAGAAATACACTGATTCTTATGTGTTTCTACTCCTGTATGTGGATGATATACTAATTGCTGGATCAAGTATGAGGGAGATAAACCACTTGAAGGCAAGCTTGTCTTCAGTATTTGAGATGAAAGATTTAGGTGCAGCAAAGCAGATCCTTGGGATGAAGATTTCTCGAGATAAATCTGCTGGCACATTAAATCTATCCCAAGAGTAGTACATTGAGAAGGTGTTGTCTAAATTCAAGATGAATAACGTTAAACCCATGACTACCCCCTTGGCAAATCATATTAAAAATTCAAAGGGGCAATCTCCCAAGAACGTGAGCACATGGCATTAGTTCCGTACGCTTCTACAGTTGGGAGTTTGATGTATGCTATGGTCTGCACTAGACCTGACATAACACATGCAGTGGGAGTTGTTAACAAGTACATGGCAAATCTAGGGAAGGAACATTGGGAAGCTGTGAAGTGGCTTCTGAGATATCTGAGAGGTACATCCAATACTTCACTTTGTTATGGCAATGGCAAAGTAGTTCTGCAAGGTTTTGTGGATGCTAATCTGAGTGGAGATGTAGACTCCAGCAAGAGCACATCTGGATATATCTACACTATTGATGGAACAGCAGTGAGTTGGATGTCCAAGCTTCAGAAATGCGTTGCTCTTTCATCTACTGAAGCTGAGTACGTGGCCATAGCAGAAGCTGGAAAGGAGATGATATGGATGACAGACTATCTAGAAGAATTAGGCCGGAAGTAGTGCAAGAAGATCCTCTATACAGATAGTCAGAGTGCCATACAGTTGGTGAAAACCCCAGTCTATCATTCAAGGACAAAACACATTAGAAGACGGTACCATTTCACTCGCAGGTTAGTGGAAGAAGGCCATATGTGTTTGGAGAAGATAGAGGGTGCAAAGAATCCAGCAGACATGTTGACAAAATGTGTTGATGTTGGAAAATTAAGGTTATGCAAAGCCCTAATTGGTATGATGTAGGATCAGTCTCGGGAGAATTGTTAGGTTATGGAGTCTGCTCCTTACATTTATAGCTTGGTCAACGGCTATATCTGGTAAAACTATATTTAGTAAAGCCATATTTGGTAAAGCCATATATGGTAAAGCCATATATGGTAAAGCTATATCCGATAAATAGCTATATATGGTAAATAGCTATATATAGTAGATGGTTAAATCTGGTAAAGCTATATATAGTAGACTGAACCATATATATATCCCGTCCAGTAGAGCTTTGAAAATGTACTTTCTATTCTCTGTACTCTCTTGTTGTACAACCTGAAGTCATAAAAAAAAAAAAAAAAAACTTTTAGCGAGAGTTCTCCTTGCAATTTTCTCTATCCTGTTCTTTGTGCTCATCTAGATTGAGCGCGTGTGTTGTTGTGCGATCCTAACAAAATTAACACGAATTTAAGTTACGAAGGGAAGCCTAGGAAAATCTTATTTCGCAAGTTGAAAGCCTTCGCAAGAAATAGATTGCCTTCGTAAAAATACTGAGACGAAACTAGTATATGAAAGAGATCACATTGGAACAAGAGATAAGATAAGAGAAAAGTACCCGAATGTAGGATACGAGTTTTACACTTTCGAGGACGAAAGTTCCTTTTAGGGATATATAATGTAAGGATTTGAAAAAGAAATTACTAAGATCGCAACGAAATGCAAGAAATTGATAAAATATTGATTTAATTGATGAAAGGAAGCAAGTCTTTAGAAGAAAGTGAGAAAGTTAAAATTAAGGTTGAGTTAGTATCTAAAGTTTTTCAACCTCATTGTCTACATGAATATTGATTTCAATGAAGCGCCTAAGCCACAAGCCTACTAAATAAATTGTGTTGCTCATGAAATTTTAGGAGAAGGCTCAATATGACATGATAATGTTATGTATGAAATTTTGTGACCTTTAGGTTATGATAATGGGCTAAATCAAGTGTAGGTGTAAAATGACTAAAATGCCCCTATGATTATGTAACACTAGCTTATGACCAAAGTGACCTCTAAATGACATGAAATTTGATGGGAAGCCTTATGTCATGGTGTAAAGGGATTACACAAAGTTACAATGCTATTGGAATATGTTGAAGAATTAAACCAAGATTTAGGGTGGTAAATGACCAAAATACCCTTATGAAAATTCTAAGATGTTTTTCAAGATCCTAGAAGACTCAAAATACTATAGAAAATTATATGTTTATGATATTAAGGGTAAGTATGCAAGGTTTTAAGGGGATGACAACTTTGGTGCAAGATTTTAACGGGATGACGACTTTGGAATGTGAACCAAGAGAAAAAGTATGAAACTACCCCTCAACAGCTTATAAGAAATCAAGGTTTTTATGAATAACAAGTGACAAGATGGTTATGCAAGATTTATACATGCAAAGAAATATTTATGATTCATGTGGATGAGGGCGTACTCGTTAAGAATTTTTCCTTAGTTGTACTTCAAGACTTAACAAAGAACTCTTAGAATAAGGATCCGAGTAATTCGAAGATCAAAACACTTTTGGGACCAAAGTTTCTTTTAGAGGCATATGGTATAATAGTCTAAATAAATAAATAAATAAAAATAATTAAAAAAAAATTACCATTAAAAAAAAAACATTTCCACACACTTCTCTCCACTAATCTCTCCTCCATTCTCTCATTATCTCTTTGCAACCTTTGATGTTTTACAATCTCTCCTCCATTCTCTCATTATCTCTTTGCAACCTTTGATGTTCTGTAAAAGAAACAGAAAAACAAAAAACCTTGATTTTTAGGAAAAACATAAAAAACAAAAAGCAAATTCATTGTAAAGGTATATATTAGATTTTTTTTTATAATTAATTTTGTTTATAAGAAATCACAAGCAAGTTATAGCTGAGATCTAATTATGTTGCAGTTATTCTTTTTTAATTGGGTTGCAATTATTTAGATACGAGTTAAAAATTATCGTATCCAAACCAAAGAATCAATTAGAAGTTAGAAATGATTAGATTGAAGCCAAAGAATCAATTAAGAGTTAGAAATTATGCGAAGCCAAAGAATCAATTAAAAATGGACAAGAATACTCCTAAATCAAAAGAGAAAAAAATATATATAGATAAAAGAGAGGAAAATTTGGAAAAATCAATCAAAAGAGACCAGAAAAAACAGAGATGAGAGAGAGGAAGATTTGGAAGTAACAATTATTTAACAAAAATAGAACAAAAAAAAATCTGGAAATATAATTAAATACTGAACAAAATTAGAATTAAAAGGAAAAAACAAATACTGAGATATGAATGAGAGAGGAAGATTTGAAAGTAAGTTAAATTTAGAAGTAAGAATCTATTAAAAATAGTCCATGATACATGTGAACAAAATCAAGAGTAAATACAAAAGAGAAGGGAAAAAAAAAAGATTCAGCTAATAATTCAAAAAGAAAGAGTAAATATATATAGAAAAGTAAATAGAAAGAAGAAAAGAAAAAGATTCCTTGAATAGAATTAAATCATCCAAAGAAATAACATTTTGAGAATAGGATTAAATGACAAAACAAAAAAAATATAAGAGGGCAAAGATTCAGTGAATAAGATTAAATAATAAAACAAAAAAAATATTAGAGGGCTAGAAGATCCAGGGAATAGAATTATATGATCAAACAGTTAAAAACAAAAGAAATAATAGAGGACAATAAAGTTGAGGGCCTGAGTGAATAGAATTAAATGGTAAAACAAAAGAAATGACAGAGAGCATGGAAGTGCAAGAAAGTATAACATAAAATAACTTTATCAACTTTTTTAATAACTTTCATAAATTAGTAATAATAGAAAATGAAATATTTAATAATATATAAAATATTCCAAAACTTTGCATAAAATCTAATACATGGGCCATTGTAAATTAGAAGAATAATTTTGTAAAAGTTCGAATTTGAAACTGATGTCATGGGCTCACATAGGTTGACTTGGATTTCAGAGGACAAAATCGAAATCTAAATTAGTGACAACAGCTTAAGCTAATAAGGTAAATGACATTGCTCTAGGATAAACTAAAAATTGCATGAGTTACAATTTATGATGTATGTACGTAATATATATAGTTCGATGTATGATGTACTTGATATGCTTGATGCACTTTATGACGATATGATGAGTATGATGATTGCATGACATTTGTCTTAATATGTTGACATATTAAGCATGCTATATGATGATGAGTGTCATATTGCATTATGTCGATGACCGACATAGGACGTAACCCTAAGAGCATGAAAATGATATTAATATAAATATCAAACGAACATAAGTTACTTAATGTAACAAAGAGATGAGACCAGAGGGTTGTGTTAAAAGAGATGATATGGAAATTAGAGGGATCGCATGCATGTTGTATGTTCATAAGCATAGGGATACTTCCCCAAAAACAATGAGTCCAGACGCGTATAGTATGTTGATGAGGGTGTTCATGGGAAGCATGACACCAAGGGGTTTCACTGACCTCTGGACGTCGATACAGATTAGCTTGATCAGAGAGGATCCAGGGGGTGTGCGAGCCCCCTGGAGATTTACACTCGCACGTGTGGGTCGTGTGTAGGGAAGTACTACACATCCAAGTAGTCTGAGACTGGATATCATCCCTAGAGAATAGAGATAGGTCCCAAGAGCATGATTGCATGTTTTTGCAATGACCCCTATAGTGGGGTCACTTACTGAGTATTCTTTGAAATACTCTGGTTGTGTGCCATATTATTTTTCAGGTAACAGCAAGATGCCCATGTACGGATGACGGCGACATCGCGAGTAGAGACTGTGGCACGTGCATAGGGTAGACTCATATTTAAATTCCTAGTCTTAGGTTTGGATATGTTGTACTGCATCTCATTGTTTTAATTATTTTGTATTGTTTTTATTTTCTTTAAATTTTCAGTATATCGAAAAAAAGGAAAGACCATGGCTGTGTTTTCAAGAGATTGAAGATGTTTTAAATGTTTTAAACATTTATACTAGAGATGAGGTTTACTTTTAAGAGTTATATTCCCCATTTTAGCAGAGCATGAGACGTTAGTAACGACTCTGAGTAAGTAGAAATTTAGGGTCGTTACAAATGTTAATGACGAAAGTTCTATAACTGTTGCTGAAGAACTAGACGTAGAGCAAGTGAAACCTGAGCAAGTGTTGAAAAGATCATCTAGAACTATCAGAAAATCATATAGATATTTATCTTCATTACACTATGATATGAACCAAGAGACATCAATTATACAATATACTTCAATGAAGATGTGAAGAAAATGTTGTTGAAATTATCAAAAGCTATTTCAATTTTGCTTCATTGAAGAAGAATGGAGCTTCATTGTTATACATTTTGGATGAATCATAATCGAGAGTAATTTAGAGTTATGGTATTTCTTTAATGTATTTTAAGGCTTATTTATACAGTCCCTAATTATGGCCATAAAGTATACATAGTGGCTAATTACAGTCATAAAGTATGAATGTTACAAATGCTTGAGATGCCTCACGTAAGATCAAGAGTTTTATTTTGATGCTATATAAAGTCATGTATGTTATAATTGTGAAGAAGACTTGGAAAATGACTAAATTTCTTTGCAATTCTATGTAGTTTAGGTTGCATGTAGAATCATTCAAGCTCGACATGAACAATCTTGCTTGTGGAGTGATTCGAATCTCAAACAAGTGTTCTTACCTTGAGATATTTGATCAACATGGTAATCTGAATCTTACTTTCCGTTGGAGTAATTCTTTATCATTAGGGTTAAGTTTAGATTGCAAGTTTAGAATCATTCAAGCTAGACATGATCGATCTTGCTTATGGAGTGGTTCGAATCTCAAACAAATGTTCTTGCCTTGAGATATTCGATCAACAAGGTAATCCGAATCTTACTTCTCTTGTAGTGATTTTGGTATCATTTGGTATCATAGCTTTCCCTTGGGTTGATTTCTTATCATTTGGTATTAGAGCAATTCCTTGGGTTGATTTCTTATCATTTGGTATTAGAGCAATTTCTTGGGTTGATTTCTTATTATTTGGCAGGAGAGCTTAATCTTGGGTTGATTTCTTATCATAGTATCTATTGCCAACTGACGAAGGAGAACCAAAGTCTTTTGATGAGGCTCTATAGGTAGAAGATTCAACCAAGTGGGAGAAAGTCATGGATGATGAGATGAGCTCACTTGCAAAGAATAATACGTGGGTGTTGATTGAGCTACCTACAGAAAAGAGAGCTCTGTTGAGAAAATGAGTGTCTAAAATCAAGGCTGAACTAGAGGACAAAATGATGTTAAAGGCTTAGTTAGTAGTTAAAGGATATTCACACGGGAAATATATTGACTATGCTGAAATCTTGATATTCACACGGGAAATATATTGACTATGCTGAAATCTTTTCTCTTGTTGTGAAATTAACTACTATCTAAATTTTGCTGAGTATTGTTGCTTCGAAGAATTGGTACTTTGGGCAAATGGATGTAAAAACAACATTTTTACATGGAGTTCTAGATTAGAAGATCTATATGCAACAACCAAAAGATTTTCATCTCCAGGCAAAGAACACATGGTACAAACAATTTGACTTTTTAATGTGCAAGAGTGGCTTCTGTTGGAGTGAAAAGGATGAGTATTGTTTCTTCAAGAAATACACTAATTCTTATGATACACTGATTCTTATGTGTTTCTACTCCTGTATGTGGATGATGTACTAATTGTAGGATCTAGTATGATGGTGATAAACCAATTGAAGGCAAGCATGTCTTTAGTCTTTGAGATGAAATATTTGAGTGTAACGAAGAAGGTTCATAGGATAGGATTTCTCAAGATAGATCTGCTTGCACATTTAATCTATCCTAGGAGCAGTACATTGAGAAGATGTGGTCCAAATTAAAGATTAATGATGTTAAACTTAGGACTACCCCTTTTGGCAAATTATGTTAAATTGTCAAAGGGGCACTCTCCCAAGACAGTAGAAGAACATGAGTACATGACATCAGTTCCATACGCTTTTGTAGTTAGGAGTTGGATGTAGGCTGTTGTTTGCACTAGACTTGATATAACACATGTTGTAGGAGTTGATACCAAACTACATGGTAAACCAAGAGAAATAAAATTGAGAAGCCGTGATGTGGCTTTAGAGATATCTGAGAGGTACATCAAGTACTTCACTTTGTTATGGCAATGACAAAATAGTTGTGCAAGGTTTTGTGGATACTGATCTTAGTGGAGATGTAGACTCTAGCAAGAGCACATCTAAATACATCCACACTATAGATAGATCAATAATGACTTGGATGTCCAAGCTTTAAAACTGTGTTATTGCTTCATCTACTGAGGTTGCATACGTAGCAAGAACTGAAGTTGGAAAGGAAATGATATGGATGAAAGACTATCTAAAATAGTTAGACAAAAAGAATACAAGAAGATTATTTATCTAGATAGTCGAGTGCTGTACAATTGGTAAAAACCTCGACCTGTCATTCAAAGACAAAATTCATTAGAATATGATATCATTTCACTCGCAAGTTAGTGGAAGAGGGGGACATGTGTTTGGAGAAGATAGAGGGTGCAAAAAACTCAGCAAACATGTTAAAAAAAATGTGTTGATGTTGGAAAAGATGAAGTTGTGCAAAGCTTTAGTGGGTCTGGTGCAGTGATGATATTGATTGGGATAACAGTCGTTTGAGAATGAAATTTTAGATTGACTGGATCAGTCTCCAAATAGGAGAATTGTTAGGCTATAGAGTATACTGCTTATTTATAGCTTACGCGATGGTTATACATTATTAAGGTTATATGTTCTAAATGAATATAGTAGAAGGTCATGTAAACAAGTATGTATAGTAAATGAGTATATATGAGAGATGTTTATATGTTTAGTAAACGGAAATATATAAATATCTGCTTAAGTAGTGCTTTGAATATATACTTTCTGTGTATTATCTATTGTTGTATATACTTGAAAGTCATCCATATAAATTTTGGTCAAGATTCCTTCTTACATTTTCTCTCTTATATTCTTTGTACTCGTCTAGATTGAGTGTGTGAGTTGTTGTGCGATCCTAACAACACTGTCTAACAATTTTTTCTTTAAGAACGCGAGTCTTTAAACCCTCAACTTTCACGAATTTTCTCTGAAAACTATTGATTGTTTATGTGTATTTATGATTGAATGCTCATCTTCCGTTCTCTCCGATATTTCTTAAAATTAAAGCTTTGTTGTGCAAAGTTTCACTTTTCCTATTCAATTTGAAGGAGGCATCACTCAATTGAAAACACTAAATTTTATTGGTGTGGTTAAAGGGTTTATTTATGCGTGGTTTTGGGATCATTCAAGGTTCTGTAGCTCAGTTGGTTAGAGCGTTGGTCTTATGAGCCGAAGGTCGCGGGTTCAAGCCCCGCCAGAACCAAAATCCTAGAATTTTTTATTCTCAATTTATATCTACTTCCGTTTTGTTTAATTTCATTATTTAATCATTTATGTTATGCAATTTTTTTTTTGTCGGAAATTTTATTAGTGTACCTATGGTACCTAAACCTTCTAGTTACCATCACTACTTTCTTTTCTATACATTCTCTTATCCATTACATTAATTCTTGATAATGTATCTATCCGAACAACATAATGACATGTACCCGAAAAAATTTAAAAAATAAAGATTTGAGTGAAGAATTAAAAACTAGAAGAAAGAAAGAGTGCAAGAAACCTTAAAGAGATAAAGAAGGAAAAAATGTGTGTCATTGTGACTCCATCCACCTCAAGCATGATTCCGACCATACCTCTTTCAAGAACTTGCTCAAGAACTTGTTGAGATTAAGTCTGAATACTTGAATCATCAACATCCATCCGAATCAAGAAAGAATAAGATAAATATTTCATATTTTTTACTCTCAAAGCTTCCTCAAATCTGTGAGGTTTTTTAAGTAATTGGGATCCAAGATTTTAGTATGATGATCTTGTAACGTTGCAACAACCCTATTTTTCTGGGGAAATAAAGGTCCTGTCACATGCATGACATGATCTTTTTATACAGAAATATTTATTTAAAATAATTCATAAAACGATGTCATGGACTTTAACGTTCGTATTAAAAGCATCAAAACAAAACAATGAAAAATAACCAATGTGAAATATAAATAAATCAAAGAAAAGATTCAAACGACGCCTTAATCTAACCTACGAGCTACGAAATAAATAAAATATAACTCTCCTAATACAAGTTCCATGATCTTCAACGCGACGCCATTGTCTTCCATACATGGATGTCTTGGCTTTACCTAAAATATAAGAATCACAGAGTCTTGAATATTTTAAAAAATACTCATTAAGTGAACCAATCATTGGAGTCAGAGAATGCAAGTACATATAGAATGATGGGATATATAATTTAAAACCGTCTCCTCTTAGGCGACTTTCAGTTCGGGCAGATGGGATGTATAATACTTTTCTACATACAACCCCCACATGCGAGCATGGGCCCACCAGGCGGGCTTGCACACCCCCTGGGCCTGTTGGTCGAGTTAGCTTTTCTGGGCTGTTGTGGAACACCCGGAGGGAATAGTGACGGTCGTAACATCATGGTAAATGTGACAGTTATTTTAGTCTCATATTGTACACGTCCATACTCATCATAAAAGGGGCAGTATCCCGATGCTCATGAACATATAATTATGCATGAAGTCAATATTTTCCATCATAATAAATATACAAGACAACCCTTATTCTTTCATCACATATCACACTCGGTAATATGCATACATAAACTCTCATCAAATCAATTCATTCATAACAAAACTTTCAAATCATGGCATAGGGTCGTGCATCATAAATTTTCCTTATTTCAAAACATATCATAGCATGTCATAGCATAGCATATCACACAAAAAAACATGTGCAGGACCACTAGGCATGTGTCATTATACATAAATCAATTCTTTCAGCTAAACTGATAGTAGAACCATTTACTTGGTTGGCCTACGTCGAAGCTACTATGATCCCTTGATGCTAACTTAACATTGCTCTCTAAAATATAATTCTACCTAAGGAGTCCCACAATCATAAATTAGAATTCTACGGTGGAAATTTGCTCACCTAAATTTTTTAAAAATAATTTAAGCTTGACTCCAAATAATTTAAACTAGTTAAAACGTAGTCATACTAACCTTAAACTCTTTCAAAGAATTGAAACTAGCAGAAAAGGATCTGAGCATATCACATCCAAGTCGGATCAGCCAAAATGCCAACTTGGAGCTGTCAGAAATTGTAATCTCCAATTGGCTTCGAAGTGGGATAAAAAGAAAACCAAGGAACCTCTCTTTTGTCCATTCTTATGTGGATGGAAGACTTTGCTAAACTTCAATGGTGTTCTCATTACTTTTTGTAAGCTCCTCTAGAAACGAGAAGTGAGCCTTGCATCCGAGTTTGACTCAATGAAATATGACATGGCATGAATTTGAACTATTTTCTTTAGATGCAACTTCAGCTAAACGAAGCTCCTTTCACATGCTTCACTCTACACGAAGAGCTTCACATTCTTTGTTAATTGGGTCAAGACTACATTGATCTTGAAAAATTATCAAATAAATATCTTATATTACCATGCTTATCTCAAGAAACTCCTCACATCTACGGTTAAGGTAGGCCATGGTAGGATATTACTGTATTAACTCTAATTGAATTCACTAAAATACCCTCACCTGATACAACATGTCCAAGAAAAGTCCTGAAGCTAAAATTCACACTTTAAGAACTTGGTGTATAACTTATGCGCTTTCATGACTATCAAAACTCTCCTTAGATATACCTCATGCTCTACATTAGTTTTGGAGTACACCAGTATATCATATATGAAAAGTATCACGAATGTATCGAAGAAGTATTTGAATATCCAATTCATCAATTTCATAAACGTTGTAGGGGAATTATTAAGTCAACAGATGTCGGTTTGAACTCATAACACTCATAACTTCTTCTAAAGGAGATCTTAGGTTTCGTTGGTCTTCAACTAATGGTAACGAGTTAGCAGGTTAATTTTGGAGAACATAAAAGCTAATTACAACTGATCGAATAGGTCATCAATGCGTGACAATAGATACTTATTCTTGATGGTCATCATGTATAACTCTTGCTAGTCTATACATAATCGCAGGGAACCATTATTCTTCTTTATTAATATTACTGTGGTCCCCAGGCGACATCTTCATTCATATGAGTCTCCTAGACAACTACATCTTAACCTCTTTGATCTTAGTTGAGACCATTCAGTATGGAGCATTTAACATTGGAATCGTCATCATCTCAATTTCGATCCCAAAACTAACTTCTCTAACTGCAAAAAATTCTAGCAATACATTGAAAATGACATCTTCAAACTCTTGTATTACAAATGTTGAGGCTAGGAACGTCGTAGCCAATAAAGCCCAAGCACTATGACTTACTAGCTTCTTTCCCCAAGATTGCCATTGCTAGGAGGGAGAGATTACCATTGAAACTTCAAAATTTATACTACGAAGAAGCACCAACAAATAAGGATTGCTTCATTCCCATCGCTAGAAGGAGAGCGTGAACCTCTGACTTTATGGTTAAGAGTCACACGTTCTAACCAACTGAGCTATTCCAGCCAATCATTTATTACAATCCAAGCCCACCACTAATAGTTATTGTTGGCTTTCGTTCGTTACGTATCGCGATCAGCCTCATGATTTTAAACCGCATCTACTAGGGAGAGGTTTTCAAACCCTTGTAAGGAATGATTCTTCCCCTCTCCAATCGATTGGATCTCATAATCCACCCTTTTTGTGGGCCCAACATCCTTACTGGCCCATCTCCTGGTGATTAGTTCTTATATCATTTGTAAAAGTCCAAGCCCATTGTGTTAGCAGAGATGTCCAATTTGGCACATTACGTATTGTCAACAGCCTCACAGTATTAGAACGCGCCTATTAGGGAGAGGTTTTCGTACCCTTATAAGGATTGCTGTGTTCCTCTCTCCAACCGCTAGTAGATATTGTCTGTTTTAGTCCTTTAAGTATCGTCGTCAGCCTTACAGTTTTAAAATGCGTTTACTAGGAAGACGTTTACACACCCTTATAAGGAATGCTTCATTCCCTTCTAAAACCAATGTGAGATCTCACAATAAGCAGTCAGAATGGTCGAGTGGTCTAAAGTGCTAGACTCAAGTTTTGGTCCTCATAAGAGAGCATGGGTTCAAATCCCACTTCTAACTACTCATATTGTTGTGAGGTAGATGGCGAGCCAAAGTGGGATCTTATTAGTAGTGGTTAACTTTTTCAAATTAAGGAGGGCTTGAAATTTCCAACCTTGGTGTTACTAGCCACATTTGTTACAATCCAAGCCCACTAGTATAGACATATTGTCAACCCTTATAGTATTGTTCTAGCCTAGTCTAGAATGGCCACCCTTATAAGGAATCCTTCACTCCACTCTCAAACACAATAAGTAGGCCACCCTTACTTGGTAGATTTGAACTTTTCTATGTTAAGTCATGGATATCAATTGAACTCACTAAAGATTTAAAATTGTAAGACATGATTGTTAAAACTTCAAATCTATCTCAAAGTTTTAGTTAGTTTTGAACTTTTCTAAGTTAAGTCATGGATATCAATTGAACTCACTAAAGATTTAAAATTGCAAGACATGATGGTTAAAACTTCAAATCTATCTCAAAGTTCTAGTTAGCTCTCTTACACGTCACAAACCCAAGTTCATTCCCATCGTTAAAAGGAGGGCTTGAATTTCTAACCTTGCGATTAATTCGCTACAAGGAGGGCTTGAATTTCTAACCTTGCGATTAACAGCCACATAGTTGAATTTCTAACACAAGTTCATTCCCATCGCCAGAAGGAGGGCTTGAATTTCTAACCTTGCGATTAATAGCCACAGAGTTGAATTTTTAACAGCCACACACTCTGACCAACTAAGGGGTAGATATTGTTGGCTTTCTTCGTTACCTATTGCCACCGAACTTGAATTTATAACCTTGCGATTAACAGCCACAGAGTTGAATTTCTAACAACTACCCACTCTGACCAACTGAGGGGTAGATATTGTTAGCTTTCTTTGTTACGTATCGCCACCAACACCATTATAGTAAGGATTGCTTCATTCCCATCGCTAGAAATAGGGCTTGAATTTCTAACCTTGCAATTAACAGCCACACTCTGACCAATTGAGGGGTAGATATTGTCGGCTTTCGTTCGTTATGTATCGCCATCAGCCCCACGGTTTTAAACCACATCTACTAGGGAGACGTTTCGAGACCTTTCTAAGAAATGTTTCTTCCCCTCTCTAATCGATGTGGGATCTCATAATCCACCCTTCTGTAGGCCCAACATCCTCACTGGCACATCTCCTGGTGACTAGTTCTGATATCATTTGTAAAATTTCAAGCCCACTATTAGCAGAGATTGTACATTTTGGCACATTACGTATTACCATCAGCCTCACAGTATTAAAATACGCCTTTTAGGGAGTGGTTTTCGCACCCTTATAAGGATTACTTTGTTCCTCTCTTCAATCGCTAGTAGATATTGTCGGCTTTCATTTATCACCATCAGTCTCATGCTTTTAAACCGCATCTACTAGGGAGAGGTTTTCCGACCCATGTAAGAAATGTTTTCAGACCCTTGTAAGAAATGTTTTCAGACTCTTGTAAGAAATGTTTCTTCCCCTCTCCAATCAATGAAGGATCTCATAATTCACACGGGACCAGCTCATGAAATTTTAGGAGAAGGCTCAATATGACATGATAATGTTATATATGAAATTTGGTGACCATTAGGTTATGATAATGAGCAAAATCAAGTGTAGGTGTAAAATGACTAAAATGCCCCCTATGATTATGTAACACTAGCTTATGACCAAAATGACCTCTAAATGACATAAAATTTGATGAGAAACCTTATGTCATGGTGTAAAGGGATTACACAAAGTTATAATGCTATTGGAATATGTTGAAGAATTAAACCAAGATTTGGGATAGTAAATGACCAAAAGATTCTTATGAAAATTCTAAGATGTTTTTCAAGATCATAGAAGACTAAAAATACTATAGAAAATTATATGAGACTCATTTATGATATTAAGGGTAAGTATGCAAGGTTTTAAGGGGATTATGACAACTTTGGAATGTGAACCAAGAGAAAAATTACAAAAGTACCCCTCAACTGGTTATAAGAAATCAAGGTTCTTATTTATACCAAGTGACAAGATGGTTTTGCAAGATTTATACATGCAAAGAAATATTTATGCTTCATGTGAATGAGGGCGTACTCGTTAAGAATTTTTTTCTTAGTTGTACTTCAAGACTTAATAAAGAATTCTTAAAATAAGGACGGAGTAATTCCAAGATCAAAACACTTTTAGGGATTAAAGTTTCTTTTACAGGCATATGATGTAGTAGCCCAAATAAATAAATAAACAAATAAATATAATTTTAAAAAACGCTAAAAAAAACTTTCCCCACACTTCTCTCCCCTCATCTCACATCCATTCCCCAATTATCTCTCAGCAACCAACCTCTCACGTTATAATATGAAAAAAGAAACAAAAAAACAAAAAAACAAACGTCCAGATTTGTTTTTAGAAAAAACAAACGTCTTAACAGGTTCTTCAAAAACAAACACAAGGTATATATTAGATCTTTTTTTTTTTTTTTTATTCTAATTTTGTTTATAGGAAACCACAGAAATTATAGCTTAGATCTTCCTTAATTCTGTTGTTGTAATTATTTAGATAGGAGTCAGAAATTATCGAATCGAAGCCAAAAAAATCCATTAAGAGTTAGAAATTATCATATCCATGCTAAAGAATCAATTAAAAATGGACCAGAATACTCCTAAATCAGACGAGAAAAAAAAAAGAAATATATAGATAAAAAGAGAGGATGATTGGAAAACTCAATCAAAAGAGAAGAAAATAGAGAGATGAGAATAAGAAAGAGGAAGATATGTAAGTAAGATTTGGAAGTGAGTTAGATTTAGAAGTAAAAATCTATTAAAAATTGTGCAATAATACATATGAACAGAATGAAGAGTAAATACAAAAGAGAAGAGAAAAAAAAAGGAAGGAAAGAGAAAGATTCCTATTAATAGAATTAAATGATCCAACAAAAGAAATAACATTTTGTGAATAGAATTAAATGACAAAAAAAAAAAAAAATTATAAGAGGCCAAAGATTAAGTGAATAGAATTAGAGGCCAAAGATTAAGTGAATAGAATTAAATGATAAAAAGAATATATATTAAAGGGCTAGAAGATTCGGTGAATAGAATTAAATGGATTGAATAGAATTAAATGATCAAATATTTATATAAGACAAAACAAATAATAGAGGGCAAGAACGTTCACGGGCACCGGTGAATAGAATTAAATGATAAAACAAAAGAAATGACATAAGCACGAAAGTACAAGTGCAACGTAAAATATATCAATTTTTTAACGATAACTTTTATAAATAAGTAACAATAGAAAATGAAATATTTAATAATATATAAGATTTCCAAGATTTTACAAAGCAAAAACTCTAATATTTGCATAAAATCTAACACATGGACCATTATAAATTAGAGGAATAATTTTGTAAGAGTTCGAATTTGAAACTGATGTCATGGGCTCTTATAGGTTGACTTGGATTTTAGAGGACAAAATCGAAATTTAAATTAGTGACAACAGCCTAAGCTAATCAGGTAATTGACATTGCTATAGGATAGACTAAAAATTGTGAGTTACAATTTATGATGCATGTGCGTAATATATATAATTCGATGTATAACGTACTTGATATGCTTGATGCACTTTATGGCGAAATGATGAGTATGATGATTGCATGACGTTTGTCTTAATATGTTGATGTTTTCCATATTAAGCATGCTATATGATGATGGGTGTCATATTGCATCATGTCGATAGACCGACATAGGACACAACCCTAAGAGCATGAAAATGATATTAATATAAATATCCAACGAGCATGTGTTACTTAATGTAACAAAGAGATGAGACTGTATGGTTGTGTCAGAAGAGATGATATGGAAATTAGAGGGATCTCATGCATGTTGTATGTTCATAAGCATAGAGATACTTCTAAAAAAAAACGATGAGTCTGGACACGTACAGTATGTTAATGAAGATGTTCATGGGAAGCATGACACCAAGGGGTTCCGCTGACCTCCAGACGTCGATACATATTAGCTTGACCAAAGAGGATCCAGGGGGTGTGCAAGCCCTCGGAGATTTACACTCGCACGTGTGGGTCGTGTGCAGAGAAGTATTATACATCCAAAGTAGTCCGAGACTGGAGGTCATCCCTAGAGAATAGAGATAGGTCCCAAGAGCATGATTGCATGTCTTTGCATTAGCATGACCCCTATAGTGGGGTCACTTACTGAATATTCTTTGAAATACTCTGCCTGTGTGCCATATTATTTGTCAGGTAAAGGCAAGACGCCCATGTACAAATGACAACGGCATCACGAGTAGAGACTGACACGTGCATAGGGTACACTTAGATTTAAATTCCTAGTCTTAGGTTAGGATAGATTGTTTTGCATCTCATTGTTTTAAATTATTTTGTATTGTTTTTTTTTTTTAATTTTTTAGTATTTCGTATTAAACACATAAGACCATGGATGTGTTTTAAAGAGATGATGTTTTATATGTTTTCGACATTTATACTAGAGATGAGATTTACTTTTAAGAGTTATATTCCGCATTTTAGCAGAGCATGAGACGTTAGTAACGACTCTGAGTAAGTAGAAATTTAGGGTCGTTTCAGATGTTAATGACGAAAGTCTTAAAACTGTTGCTGAAGAACTAGACGTGGAGCAAGTGAAACCTGAGCAAGTGTTGTGAAGATCATCTATAACTATCAAAAAATCAGATAGATATTTACCTTCATTACACTATGATATAAACCAAGAGACATCAGTCATACAATATACTTAAATGAAGATGTGAAGAAAATGTTGTTGAAATTATCAAAAGATATTTCAATTTTGACTCAGTGAAGAAGAATGAAGCTTCATTGTTATATATTTTCGGTGAATCCTAATAGAGAATAATTTAGAGTTATGGTGTTTCTTTAATGTATTTTAAGGCTTATTTATATGGTCCCTAATTATGGCCATAAAATATACATAGTGACTAATTACAGTCATAAATTATGACTATTACAAACTCTTGAGATGCCTCACATAAGATCAAGGGTTTTATTTTGACGCTGTATAAAGTCAGTGTGTAATAATTGTGAAAGAGATTTGGAAAATGTAGTAAAAAGGGCATTTGTGTTTTCCTTTTACCAATGAATAAGTTTCTTTGCAATTCTATGTAGTTTAGGTTTTATGTAGAATCATTCAAACTCGACATGATCAATCATGTTTGTGGAGTGATTCGGATCTCAAACAAGTGTTCTTACCTTTAGATATTTGATCAATAAGGTAATCTGAATTTTACTTCCCCTTGGAGTGATTCTTTATCATTACGGCTAAGTTTAGATTGAATGTTTAGAATCATTCAAGCTAGACGTAATCGATCTTTCTTATGTAGTGATTCGAATCTCAAACAAATCTTCTTGCCTTGAGATATTCAATCTACAAGGTAATCCAAATCTTACTTTCTTGCAGTGATTTTGATATTATTTGGTATCATAGCTTTCCCTTCGGTTGATTTCTTATCCTTTGGTATCAGAGATTTTCCTTGGATTGATTCCTTATTATTTAGTAGGAGAGCTTTCTCTTATGTTGATTCCTTATCACAGTATCTATTGCTAACTGACAAAGGAGAACGAAAGTCCTTTGATGAGACCCTATAGGTAGAAGATTCAGTCAAGTGGGACAAAGGCATGGATGATGAGATGAGCTCACTTACGAAGAATAATACGTGGGTGTTGATTGAGATACCTATCGAAAAGAGAGCTCTGTTGAACAAACGAGTGTTCAGAATCAAGGCTGAACTAGATGACAAAGTGATGTTAAAGGCTTGGTTAGTAGTTAAAGGATATTCACACAGGAAAGAGATTGATTATGCTCAAATGTTTTCTCTGGTTGTGAAATTAACTACTATCCAAATTTTGCTGAGTATTGTTGCTTCGAAGAATTGGTACCTTGGGCAAATGGATGTAAAAACAACATTTTTACATGGAGTTCTAGATGAGAAGATCTGTATGCAACAACCAAAAGATTTGCATCTCCAGGAAAAGAACACATGGTGTAGCTCCATAGGAGCTTGTATGAACTAAAACAAGCACCAAGACAATGGTATAAAAAGCTTGACTCCTTAATGTGCAAGAGTGGTTTCCACAGGAGTGAAAAGAATGACTGTTGTTACTTTAAGAAATACACTAATTCTTATGTGTTTCTACTCCTGTATTAGATGATATACTAATTGTAGGATCTAGTATGATGGAGATAAACAACCTAAAGGCAAGCATGTCTTTAGTATTTGAAATGAAATATTTGAGTGCAACAAAGCAGATTCACAGGATAGAATTTCTCAAGATAGATCTGCTGGCACATTAAATCTATCCTAGGAGCAGTACATTGAGAAGGTGTTGTACAAATTCAAGACTAATTTTGTTAAACTCAGGACTAGCCCTTTTAGAAAATTATGTTAAATTTTCAAAGGGGCACTCGACCAAGAAAGTTGAAGAACATGAGTACATGGCATAAGCTCCATATGCTTTTGCAGTTAGGAGTTTGATGTATGTCATGGTTTGCACTAGACTTGATATAGCACATGCTATAGGAGTTGATAGCATGTACATGGTAAACCGAGAGAAATAACATTGAGAAGCTGTCACGTGGCTTTAGAGATATATGAGAGGTATATCTAGTACTTCACTTTGTTATGACAATGACAAAGTAGTTCTACAAGATTTTGTGGATACTGATCTTAGTGGAGATATATACTCTAGTAAGAGCATATCTAAATACATCCACACTATAGATAGAACAACAATGAGTTGGATGTCCAAGCTTTAAAACTGGTTATTGCTTCATCTACTAGGTTGCATACATGGCAAAAGCTAAAGTTGGAAAGGAGATGATATGGATGAAAGACTATCTAAAATTGTTAGACAAAAAGCATACAAAAAGATTATTTATCTAGATAGTTAGAGTGCTATACAATTGGTAAAAACCTCGGTCTATCATTCAAAGACAAAACATATTAGAATATGGTATCATTTCACTCGTAAGTTAGTGGAAGAGGGTGACATGTGTTTGGAGAAGATAGAGGGTGCAAAAAACTCAGCAGACATGTTGAAAAAAATGTGTTGATGTTGGAAAAGATGAAGTTGTGCAAAGCTTTAGTTGGTCTAGTGCAGTGATGATATTGATCGGGATAGAGATCGTTTGAGAATGAAATTCTAGATTGATTGGAACAGTCTCCAAATAGAAGAAGTATTAGGCTATGGAGTATGCTGCTTATTTATAGCTTACGTGACTGATTATACATAGTAAGGTTATATGTTCTAAATGAATATAGTAAAGGGATGTTTATATGTATAGTAAACTGATCTATATAAATATATGCTTAAGAAGTGCTTTGAATATATACTTTTGTGTATTCTCTGTTATTGTATATACTTGCAAGACATCCATATAAACCTCTGATCAAGTTTCCTTCTTACCTTTTCTTTTTCCTATTATTTGTATTCATGTAGATTGAGTGTGTGAGTTATTGTGCGGTCTTAACAACACTCTCTAACTATTTTTCTTTAAGGACTCGAGTCTTTAAGCACTTAATTTTCATGAATTTTCTCTTAAAACTATTGAGTGTTTATGTGTATTTATGATTGAATTCTATCTTCCATTTCACTCCAAGATTAAAGATATTTCTTAAAATTGAAGCTAAGGTTGAACTCTTTGTTGGGCAAAGTTTGGGTATCAGCCAAACTAAATTTTATTGTGTGATTGAAGGTTTATTCATGGGTGGTTCTTGAATCATCTAAAGTCCTGTAGCTCAGTTGGTTAGAGCGTTGGTCTTACCCGCCGAAGGTCGCGGGGCTTAGCGAGAACCAACATCCTTGAATATGTGATTTTCGATTTATAAAATTTCACTCATAGATGAAGACAGAGGTTGCAAATCTTCTTGAGTCATTTGTGGCTTATATAACTCATCCATATAAATCTAACTCATCCATATAAATCTAAATAAATCTAAGCCCATATTTCTCTTTACATTTTTTTCTCTCATATTCTTTGTGTTCATCAAGATTGAGTAGGTCTGGTGTTGTGCGGTCCTAACAACTAGTATCAAACCTAGACGAGATCACCACTAAAGATGAAAAACTCAAAGATGGGAGTCATGGTGACTCCATCCACCTCCAGCATGATTCCGACCAATACCTCTTTCAAAAGTTTCCTCAAATCCGTGAGGTTTTTTTAAGTAATTGGGTTCTAAGATTTCAGTAGGAAGATCATGTAAGGTTGCAACGACCCTATTTTTCGGAATAAAGTACATTTGTTTGCTTTAGAAGGAGGGCTTGAACATCCGAAGCACCAACACAATTATAAGGATTGTTTCATTCTCCCATCACTAGAAGGAGGGCTTGAACCTCCAACTTTGTAGTTAACAGCCACAGACTCTAACCAAATGAGCTATTCCAGCCAATCATTTGTAAAAGTTCAAGTTCTGGTTCATTTTGGCACATTACGTATTGTCATCAGCCTCACAGTATTAAAACGCGCCTATTAGAGAGAGGTTTCTGCACTCTTATAAGGATTGCTTTGTTCCTCTCTCCAATTGATAGCCACACTGTCTATTTTAGTCCGTTTAAGTATTGTCATCAACCTCATAGTTTTAAAACGCATCTACTAGGGAGACGTTTACACACCCTTATAAGGAATGCTTCATTCCTCTCTCAAACCAATGCGAGATTTCACAATAAGTAGTTAGAATGGTTGAGTGGTCTAAGGTGCCAAGCTCAAGTTTTGGTCCTTGTAAGAGGGCGTGGGTTCAAATCTCATTTTTGACAACTCATATTATGGTGAGGTAGATGGTGAGCCAAAGTGGATAAGATCCAACTTTTCAAAGGTACGGAGGGCTTGAATGTCCAACCTTTTGGGTTAATAATCATCACCTCATAGTTTTAGTGTCTACTAGGTTGCTGATGTTTACACACCCTTATAAGGAATACTTTATTTCCCTCTTAAACAATTACAGGATCTCATAATTAGTTAGTATGGTAGAGTGGTCTAAGGTGCTAGACTTAAGTCATGGATATCAATTGAACTCACTAGTGATTTAAAATTGCCAAGACATGATTTGGATATCAATTGAACTCACTAGAGATAATAAGGATTGCTTCATTCCCCTCACTAGAAGGAGGGAGAGGTTTCTAGACCCTTCTAAGAAATGTTTTTGATCTCATAATCCACCCCTTATGTGGGCCAAACATCCTCACTGGCATGACACATCTCGTGGTGACTAGTTCTTATATTATTTGTAAAAGTCCAAGCCCACTGCTAGCAGAGATTGTCTATTTTGGCATATTACGTATTGCCACAGTTTTAAAACGCGCCTATTAGGGAGAGGTTTTCACACCCTTATAAGGATTGTTTTGTTCCTCTCTCCAACTGCTAGCACATATTGTTTGTTTTAGTCCGTTAGGTATCTCCGTTAGCCTCACGGTTTTAAAATGCGTCTACTAGGGAGGCGTTTACACACCCTTATAAGAAATGCTTCGTTTCCTTCTCAATCCAATGCGGGTTTTCACAATAAGTAGTCAAGATGTTTCTTCCCCTCTTCAATCGTTGTGGGATCTCATAATCCACCCCTTCTATGGGCCCAGCATTCTCACTAGCACATCTCCTAGTGACTAGCTCTGATATCATTGGTAAAAGTCCAAGCCCACTGCAAGCGCAAGCAGAGATTGTCCATTTTGGCACATTACATATTGCCATCAGCCTCACAGTTTAAAAATGCGTGTGTCAAGGAGAGGTTTCCACACCCTTATAAGAATTGCTTCGTTCCTCTCTGTAACGATTCAAATTTTATTTTTTTAGATTTTATGTTTGAGATTTTATGTTTGCTGCAAAAAATAGAAGGATATTATGCTATGCATTTATTCTCACCGGAAAAGGTGCGCGATCCACTCTTTCTGTGGGCTCAGCATTCTCATTGGCACATCTCCTGGTGACTAGCTCTAATATCATTGGTAAAAGTCCAAGCCCACTACTAGCAGAGATTGTCCACTTTGGCACATTACATATTGACATCAGCCTCACAGTTTTAAAATGCCCTATTAGGGAGAGGTTTCCACACCCTTATAAGAATTGCTTCGTTCCTCTCGGTAATGATTCATATTTAATTTTTTTTTTAGATTTTATGTTTGAGATTTTATTTTTGCTGCAAAAAATGGAAAGATATTATGCTATGCATTTATTCTCGCCGGAAAAGGTGCGCGATTTCCGACAAGAAAGTTATTACCTTAATAGAAACATTATGAGACCCTTTATATTCATATGTTCAACCCTTCTCTTTCCTTAAAAACGATTTCTCTCCAAACTTTTCTCTCGGAACATTGGGGTTGCTATTTCGGAGAAAGGTTTTGAGTGGCAGTAAGATATAGATGTTGGGATCGTCGTGCTTGTGTCGAAGATGCTGCGTGACCAGCGGAAACAAGAAGTTGCATCGGGGGTCGTCAGTGACGGAAAGGCATCAAAATAGGTGAAGGTGTCGCGCGTCGTCAGAATCGGGGCAGCAAGAGAAACGGAGAAGGCTGCTTCGTCATCATCGGCTCGTCGTCAGAATCAGGCAGGCGAAAATTAGGGTTTCGCTTTCTGGCAGTATGGAAGATGCGGGTTGGAATCGGGTCGGGTGCCTTTGAACAAACCCACGGATGAACGCGGGCTGCGTGCGTTTCGACCCAACATAGACGTGTGCCTACAGCTGCGCTCTTGGCTCCGTAGTGTGTACGGCGGCTCGGCTTTGTCAATTATTGCGGCTCGGCTTGGCGGCTTAGTTGGTCGGTTCAACGTCTCGACTTATTGACTCAGTATCACTATAATATATTGATTCCAAGGCTTTTGGCCCTCCCAAAATCGTTTCTGCCCTTATTTATATCATCTGAGGTCAGTATAGTTCCTAACTATCAAAGAAAAATTGTGTTGGGAGTTTATTTTGATAAATAACATGAGATTTAGCTAAACTATGTTATGAAAGGTTCCTAAATTTTTACGTGGTTATTGTAGGACATAATTAACCGTTGAAATTAGCTTGTTGTGAGTGACTTCGGCCGGTAAGTTATTGTTGAAAAAAATTAAACAAACACATAAATGAAGATAGAGGTTGCAAATCTTGTTGAGTCACTTGTGGCTTTAATGGGAGGGAGTGGAGAGGAACATTCAAACCTAGGTACTTGTAGCAGCTAGAAAGGTTGATGGAAAAGAAATTGCTAGGTTGCAACTTGAAAGGGGAAATAATGACGCTAAAATATATAGAAAATTTTACAGTTTAGAGAACAGTTTTGTGTGTTTCATATGGCTTGAATAATCAATTGTAAATGTTTTATTGCCTATCACGATAAAAATACTAAGACGAAACCAGTATATGAAAGATATTACATTGGAATACGAGATAAAATAAAAGAAAAGTATCCAAATTTAGGATATGAGTTTTACACTTTCGAGGACGAAAATTTCTTTTAGGGGTATATGATGTAAGGATTTGAAATAAAAATTACTAAGATCGCTATAAAATGCAAAAAATTGATTAAATATTTATCTAATTGGTGAAAGGAAGCAAGTCTTGAGAAAAAAGTGAGAAAGTTGAAATTAAGGTTGAGTTAGTATCTAAGGTTTTCCAACCTTAGTGTCTTCATGAATATTGATTTCAATTAAGCTCCTAAGCTACGAACCTACTAAATAAATTGGGTTGCTCATGAAATTTTAGGAGAAGGCTCAATATGACATGATAATGTTATGTATGAAATATGGTGACCTAGTTATGATAATGGGCTAAACCAAGTGTAGGTGTAAAATGATTAAAATGCCCCTATGACTATGTACCACTAGCTTAGGACCAAAGTAACCTCTAAATGACCTGAAATTAGATGAAGAGCTTTATGTCATGGTGCAAAAGGATTACAAAAAAGTTAGAAGGCCATTGGAATATTTTGAGGAATTAAACCAAAATTAGGGGTGGTAAATCACCAAAAGACCCCTATGAAAATTTTAAGATCCTTAGAAGATTCAAAATACTATAGAAAATTATATGAGACTCATTTATGATATTAAGGATAAGTATGCCATGTTTTAAGGAGATTAGGACAGCTTTGTAATGTGAACCAAGAAAAAAAAAAAAGTAAGAAACTACCACTCAACGTTAATAAGAAATCAAGGTTTTTATGAATACCAAATGACAAGAGGGTTACTCAAAATCTATACATGCAAAGAAATATTTATGATTCATGTGGATATGGGCGTATTCGTTAAGAATTTTTCCTTAGTTGTCCCTCAAGACTTAACAAAGAACTCTTAGAATAAGAATCCGAGTAATTCCAAGATCAAAACACTCCTGGAGACCAAAATTTCTTTTAGAGGCATATAATGTAATAGCCAAAATAACTAAATAAATAAATAAATATAGTTTTAAAAAAATTACTAAAAAAAAATTTCTCCACACTCCTCTCCATTAATCTCTTATCCCTTCCTCCAATTATCTCTCTTCAACCATCCTCACCCCATAATATCAGGTTCTAAAAAAAGAAACAGAAAAACAATTGATATCAAGTTCTAAAAAGAAACAAAAAAACAAAAAAACAAATATAAACAAAAGTGAGTGTTATGGTACATGTGTTATGGTACATCTATACGAGGTTCTGCAAAAACAAAAAAACAAACGTGTTAAGGTATATTTTAGATTTTTTTTTTTTAATTCTAATTTTGTTTTCCTGAAATCACACCAACTTATATCTTAGATCTCCCTAATTTGTTGCAATTTTTTATCCTAATTTTGTTGCAATCATTTAGATAGGAGTTAGAAATTATCCTATCGGAACAAAAGAATCAATTAAAAATATGTAACTATCCTATCTACACACCACAGTCTTTGATCACGATGCTGCCGTCAACCGTACATGAGCGCTTGTCTTTACCTGAAAAATAATGTGGCATACGGTCGAAAACTCGTTTAGTATTGGCACGTTTTCTAGGGTCTTCTTTTTTTCTCTTACGTCTACAGCATATGCTAATATAGTCCATCCGCCATGTTGGACTAACCTCTCTGCTTTCTTCATCGAGACTACCTTGGGGGTAATCCTAATACTTGCGCCTTTGAATTTAAAGGTAGGTCCCGTCAGTGGTGAAAATTTTACTTCCTTTTTATGATCGTCTATACTAGCATGGTTTTTGGCTAACCAATCCATGACTAATAAGACGTCGAAATCCGTCATGTTTACAACCATCAAGTCAATGCTTAGAGTTTGGTTCCCTATGGTTACTTGGCAATTCTTTACTCTATCCCTAGCTACTAAGTCTATCCCCGAAGAGGTGCTTACAAACATTTCATGCAATAAGGGTTCTAGTCCGAACAATGCTTGTACAACAAAAGTCATAGAAATAAAGGAATGCGTGGAACCAGAATCAAATAAGGTAAAAGCGAAATGACCTAAAAAAGATAGTGTACCTGTAACCACGGTGTCAGACCTCTCAATGTCCTTTCTTGTAGATACGTAGGCCCTAGCTTGAGCTCGGGGTGGTGCTAGTTGTTCGGTCTGCTCTACTACTCTAGGCGGGTTTTGTTGTGTTTTAGCGTTTCTGGCTGTGTAGTTCACGACAATGTGCCCCTTTTGACCACATTTGTAACACGCTCGGCTGCCAGCCATGCACCTCCCGTCATGTATTCTTCCACAGATAGTGCACCCTTCTTCTCTCCTCCCTCTAGCCCCATCTTAATTCTTGGGGTTCCTGTCAGTACGTCGAGGAGGTTGTCACTCATTCCATCTTAGAGCAGGTTTGTAGTTGGAACGGTGCGTACGTGCTTGTGGCGGACGATTAGAGCCTCCTGATTCATGTGGACGCTTCTGCCCAATTACTACTGACTTCTCACATCGTTTCTTATCCTTTTGTTTCTCTAAAGTCTTGGCAGTTCTCAAGACTTCCTCATAGGTCTTTGGGTTGAACGCTTCCAGCATGTGGCGGATTCTTGGTTCCAGACCTAGTACAAATTTCTCTATCATCTTTTCTTCAGTATCCACCATGGACAGCGCAAATCTCTTGAGTCTCTTAAACTCTCGGTTGTATTTCTCCACTGCGAGTCCGCCCTGTACCAAATGGGCGAACAACTGCTGCCTCTTAAGTTGCTCTGACTTAGGATAATATTCTTTAAGGAAAGTCTCTTAAACCGTTCCCAGTTCATAGGTCCCCCTTCTGGGTTAAGAAGGGTTTTGTTATCTCTCCACCATATCTCTGCGTCCTTCTGTAGGACGAATGTTGCGCAGGTGATCTTTTGGTTCTCTAGGCACTTCATAGTCTTAAAGGTCGTTTCTATAGATGCAATCCACATTTGGGCTTCTATGGGGTCTTCTAAGGAACCGGCGAATTATCGAGGGTCATATCTCTTGAAATATTTTATCCAGTTTGAAGATCTAATAGGTTGTGGAAGGTTTACTGGGGCGTTGGCCTGAGCATCGGCCTCTGCCCACGCTTGGGCCAGTGTTTGTGCCTGTGCCTGGGCCTGTTCATGGAACTGTTGGCTGGCTAGTAGATTGACTTTCTGAGTGGTTACCAGGGTTTGAATTAAGGCTTGGATGGACTCACACATTAACTTAGTATTAGCATCTACTGCGGCCGTTGGGGGTGCAACCTCAGGTGCGGCTTGTGGTGGTAGAGCAGGCTGGCGTGGAGGCTTAATTGTGGTGGAAGCTCAGCTTGTAGTGGAGGCGCTAAAGGTGATAGCGCAACTGGTGGTAAGACTGGGGGCAGCGTAACTGTTACCGACCCAGCCTCTGATCCTTCTAGAGGTGAGCCCTTTACTGCCTTACCTCATCATATTCCTTTAAGACAGGGTCGCCCCCATCCTCGTCTTCCTCTTCCTCTTCCTTTTCTTCGTCCTCTAAGCATGGTTCTATAAACCAATATAAGATTACTTAAGTCTAAGGCCTTAATACTATGCATAAATAAATAACAATATACAAACTATACAATACATCATAATGCCACAAAAGTAAAAACTCAACATGCTATACATCATATCATACTCATTAATAAATACTTAAAATATACCACAACTTCAACAATATTAACAAGAAAATGCATGCGAGTTCAAAAACGTTTCTCCTTTCTTATCTTATGCAAGGCATACCTGACGGTGACGAGGCATCGATGTTGGGACCATGGAGCGTGCCAAGCCTACATCGTAAGCTAGTTTACAGAATCTAAAACCTAGAGCTTTGATACCAACTGTAACGACCCTATATTTTCACATATCCATAGTCGCCACTAACATCTCATGCTCATCTCTAATGCAGAACATAACTCTAAAAATTCTCATCTTAAATAGCGGAAAATTTAGAACTTCAAAATACATTAAATCACTAGAATACACTACCGAACTTACATGTTTCAGACATTATGCTAGAGTTCAAAATAAGATAAAAACAATTACAAATTAAATAATTTAAATAAATGAAATGCAAACACCCTAATCTAACCCAGACTAGGAATTTTAAATATGCAACTATCCTATGCATGCACCACAGTCTCTGATCATGATGCCGCCGTCAACCGTACATGGGCCCCTTACCTTTAGCTAAAAAACAATGTGGCACACGGCCTAAGTATTTCGAAGAAATACTCAGTAAGTGACCCCACACTGGGTCATGCTAATGCAAACATATGCAATCATGAATTGGGGACTGAACCTCTAATCATCATAAGGGTGGCTTCTAGTGTCGGACAAATTGGATATGTAGTACTTCCCTACATACGACTTACACGTGTAAGTGTGAATCTCCAGGGCGCTCACACACCCCCTGGACCCTCTGGTCAAGCTAATCTGTAGCGACGTCTGGAGATCAGCGGAACCCCATAGTGTCATGCGTCTCTTGAACACCCTCATTGGTGTGGATTCACACTCATCATCATACGGTGCGCGTCCGCACTCATCGTTTCTAGGGGAAGTAATCCTATGCTTATGAACACACAATATGCATGAGGTCCCTCTAAATCCAATTATACTTCTCTTCTGACACAACCCTCTAATCTTATCTCTTTGTTACACTGTGTAACACGTGCTCATGGATATTACATTAATATCATTATCATACTCTTAGGGTTGTGTCCTATATCGATCTACGATGTGATGCAATATGACATACAACATCATAAGGCATGTCTAAAATGGAAAACATCATCATGTTAATAACATCGTCATGCATACATCATACTCATCATAGAAGTCATTAAGTGAATCAAATATAACATGTACGTCATGCATCAAAACATAAACAACGTACATTTAACATATATCACAGCACAACGTCATACTCATACATCATCATAATTCAAACAATCTTTAGCCTATCCTATAGTAAGACCACTTACTTGGTTGGCCTTGGCCGAAGTACTCCCTAATTAGCTAATGTAAGCTCCCGTTCCTTGAGAGTTGCTTCCTATGTTGCCGGGGTTTGTTTCCTATCACACCGTTCGCCACCTTCCGATAGGATTATCACAATTAAATTACTAATAACTTAGTAAATGTGAAATACAGCTCTAAAACAGCCTCGAATACCTTAACCAGGGTAAAAAATAGATCTAGAGGGGTCGAAACGGTGGAAATCGAGTCAAAAATAGGTGAGCCGAGCCAAAACAGCCGCTGAAAGCCGTCGGAGGAGCCGCTAGAGCATCACCTGAGGGAGCCCGAGCCGAGCTGAGGGACTGCTTGCGTCACTGTGTACCACATGGCAGTAGTAGAACACGCCACGTCGTGCGGTGGCGTTGAGTTAAAGCGCGGGCATAGTCTGGTTCGGGTCGCAGTTCGGGTCGTTGGTTGTAGAAGGCTATTGGGCCAGATTGATCGTTGGGCCTTGGCTTACTAGACTGGGCCGCAGGTATTTCAGTTGCAGACTGGTTCGGTTGGACCGTGGGTCTGGTCTCAGGTTGGTTCAGCTGAACCGTCGGCTACTAGACTTGATTGAGGTGTGGGCCACTGTAGTTGGGCAGGGCCAAAGGCAGAGGTCGAGGGAAAAGAAGTCAGGCTGGCTTTCGAGTTTTGGGTTCAGGTTGACCCGGATCCAGTGCATCTCATCTTCCTTACCCGACTTTGGCAGATTTTTCGGCGCGGTTCCTCTCTCCTTTCCGTGGCGTCTTCGTTGCTGATTTTGGTCCCCTTTCTTCCCTTTCCTCTCTTTTTGTTGTTCCTCTTTCCTTTCTGGACGTTTTGTGGTAGCACAATTCATACAACCATAGATCTAAGAACGTTTAAGAAAACCCAATTTTTTGACCTCGGTTACCAACGACGACACGTACAAAAAGGCACAAAACGTACCTTGAGTTATTGTCCCATCCTTAGGAATCCTTCTCGTGACGATAACTATGCGTTTGGCTTTGTGTTCGGGTGGTTTGGGATTCATCGGAAAAATTGGAAACTCGCTGACGTTATTCGAAATCTCTCTCTCTCGTATTTTCGTATTTTCTTTCTTTTTACTGTTTGTAGGTATTCCGAGGTGTTCTAGGAATCTTGGGCTGAAGACTGAGCGGGATGTGGTTGTCGTTTCGCGTGGAATCCGTGAAACTCGACGGTTGCCAGAAAACTCGCGGGTTTTTCGGCGACTGAGTTGTTTATTTCCCTTTTTTTTTTTTTTTTTTTTTTTTTTTTTTT
>NW_019268611.1:470010-532408 GCF_002738365.1 Cucurbita moschata | reverse complement strand
TTTTCCTTTTTTTTTTTTTTTTTTTTTTTTGAGGTCCTTAGTATAGAACTGTGCAAGTAAAATAATTTTATCAATTTTTTTAACAATATATTTCATAAACTAATAACAATATAAAATGAAATTTTTAATAATATATTAAATATTTCAAGACTTTAGACGAAAATTTTAATAATATATTAAATATTTCAAGACTTTAGACATGCAAAAACTCTAATGTTTGCATAAAATCTAACACATGGACCATGGTAAATCAGAGAAAGCAGAAGTTCGAATTTGAAACTGACGATTTCAAAGGACAAAATCGAAATTTAAATAAGTGACAACAACTTAAGCTAATCAGGTAAGTGACCTTGCTATAAGATAGGCTAGAAATTGTATGAGTTACAATTTATGATGTATGTGCATAATATATATAGTTCGATGTATGACGTACTTGATATGTTGGATGCACTTTATGGCGATATGATGAGTATGATGATTGCATTAAGTTTGTCTTAATATATTGATGTTTTCCATATTAAGCATGCTATATGATGATGAGTGTCATATTGTATCATGTCGATAGACCGACATAGGACGCAACCCTAAGAGCATGAAAATGATATTAATATAAATATCCAACGAGCATGTGTTATTTAATGTAACAAGAAGATGAGACTAGAGGGTTGTGTCAGAAGAGATGATATGGAAATTAGAGGGATCTCATGCATGCTGTATGTTCATAAGCATAGGAATACTTCCCCAAGTGATTTTGATATCATTTGGTATCAGAGCTTTCCTTGGGTTGATTTCTTACCATTTTGTATCCGAGCTTTTCAGTGGGTTGATTCCTTATTATTTGGTAGGAGAGCTTTCTCTTTGGTTGATTCCTTATCACAGTATCTATTGCTAACTTACGAAGTAAAACAAAAATCCTTTGATGAAGCCCTATAATTAGAAGATTCAACCAAGTGGGAGAATGTCATGGATGATGAGATTAGCTTACTTGAAAAGAATAATACGTGGGTCTTGATTGAGTTGCCTACAGATAATAGAGCTCGGTTGAACAAATGGGTGTTCAGAATCTAGGCTGAATCATATGATAAAATGATATCAAAGGCTTGGTTAGTAGTTAAAGGATATTCAAATACAAAAGATATTGATTATGCTGAAATCTTTTCTCTTGTTGTGAAATTAACTACTATCCAAATTTTGCTGAGTATTGTCACTTCGGAGAATTGGTACCTTGGGAAAATTGATGTAAAAATAACATTTTTACCTGGAGTTCTAGATGAGAAGATCTGTATGCAACAACCAAAGGATTTGCATCACCCGGCAAAGAACACATGGTGTAGCTCAATAGGAGCTTGGATGAACTTAAACAAGCACTGAGACAATGGTACAAAAAGTTTGACTCCTTAATGTGCAAGAGTGGTTTCCACCGAAGTGAAAAGGATTAGTGTTGTTACTTTAAGAAATACACTGATTCTTATGTGTTTCTACTCATGTATGTGGATGATATACTAATTGCAAGACATTGCATGATATACTAATTGGAGCATTTAGAAGCCCTTGCATCCCAGTTTGACTCAATGAAATATGACATGGCATAAACTTGAACTATTTTCTTTAGATGCAACTTAAGCTAAAAGAAGCACCTTTCACGCACTTCACTCTATATGAAGAGCTTCACATTCCTTGTTAATTGGAGCATTTAGAAGCCCTTGCATCCCAGTTTTACTTGATGAAATATGACATTGCATGAACTTGAACTATTGAACTATTTTCTTTAGATGCAACTTAAGCTAAACGAAGCACCTTTCACACACTTTACTCTACATGAAATTCACATTCCTGGTTAATTGGGTCAAGACTACGCTGATCTTGGAAAATTATCAAATGAATATCTTATAGTACCATGCATACCTCAAGAAACTCCTCACATCTATGGTTGAGGTTGGCCATGGTAGTATATCATTGTATTAACTTTAATTGAATCCACTAAAATACCCTCACTCGATACAACATGTCTAAGAAAAGTCACTTCCTGAAGCTAAAACTCACACTTTAAGAACATGTGTATAGCTTATGCGCTTTAATCACTATCAAAACTCTCCTTAGATATACCTCATGCTCTAAATTAGTTATGGAGTACACCAGTATATCATATATGAAAAGTATCACGAATGAACTCATAATACTCGTAACTTCTTCTAAATGAGATCTTAGGTTTCATTGGTCTTTAACGGATGGTAACCAGTTAACAGGTTAATTTTTTAGAACAGTAAAGCTAAATACAACGGGTCGAACAAGTCATCAATACGTGACAACAATAGTTTTGGAGTACACCAGTATATCATATATGAAAAGTATCACGAATGAACTCATAATACTTGGAACTTCTTCTAAATCTTAGGTTTCATAGTATATCATATATAAAAAGTATCACGAATGAACTCATAATACTCGTAACTTCTTCTAAATCTTAGGTTTCATTGGTCTTTAACGGATGGTAACCAGTTAGCGTTAGGTTAATTTTTTAGAACACTAAAGCTAAATACAACTAGTGGAACAAGTCATCAATGCGTGACAACAAATACAACAAATACTTGTTCTTGATGGTCATCATGTACAACTCTTGCTAGTCTAGAGATAACAGGGAAGCATTATTTTTCTTCATTAATATTACTATGGTCCTTGTGCGACATCGAAAATGACATCTTCAAACGGTCATCATTATTTTTCTTCAGTAATATTACTATGGTCCTCGTGCGACATCGAAAGTGACATCTTCAAACGGTCATCATTATTTTTCTTCATTAATATTACTATGGTCCTCGTGCGACATCGAAAATGACATCTTCAAATGGTCATCATTATTTTTCTTCATTAATATTATTATGGTCCTCGTGCGACATCGAAAATGACATCTTCAAACGGTCATCATTATTTTTCTTTATTAATATTACTATGGTCCTCGTGCGACATCAAAAATGACATTTTCAAACTCTTGTATTACAAATGTTGAGGCTAGGTTCCATCTTATGTCTTGTATGTCCATGACTTACTAGCTTCTTCCCCTTCTTTCTTTGTTCCGGTTCTTCAAATCAAATAGCTTTACCGAAGGAATAGAGGATTCTTCTTCTTTCTTTCCTTCAGGTTCAGGTGAATGAGTGGATCTTTCTTGACTTACTCTTCTTTCTCATTAATAAGTAGGTGAAGTAGCTCTCGGTGCGGGTTCCGTCTCATTCATCTTTTTTAAGCAGAAAGAATATGAATGCAATCAATCTATTCTTTGATTAGCCTCTTGCCGGTGCCCTCTTCAAAAGCGAGATCCTCTATCAATCTCTTTCCTGAAAAAGCAGTTAAGAGACCTATGGAAGTTTGGATTGAGCCCTGTAGGAACCATACCATATAAACCATAACCATATCATAGATGAATAAATATCTCAGTTTTCATTGACCGTGAAAAGCCTGACGGAGAATATGGTCTATTCTCTAGGGCATCCGACAAGAGAGCAACTATTGAATGAAGACCTTGTAAGAAATAGCTAAAAGGTGGAATCCCGCTCTAAGAAAAACTCTCATTCAGATAAATGGCTAAGCCTTATAACTACACTAATCGATCTCTTCCCAAAAGGAGCGAGTCAAAAAAGCCAATTCATGCTGCTAGTACGGGGGAAGCTCGGGCCGAGAGAGTTTAGGCCTTAGTAGCTAAACGAAAGAAAGGGTTCCACATCGAAGGATGAAGACCTATAGCATCTTACTCAGAACCAACAAGAGACCTCTGAAAGATATAACGACTATTGAGTCCGCTGATTCCGCTTTGGTCGTAGATTAACTACAAGGAAGGTAGAGTCTAAAAAAGCACAAAATTGAACCGATGTAACAACGAGATAGGATTCCACATCTGCTTCTGCTCGACCTTCAGATTCGAAAGAAAATAGGTAGGTTAGGAAACCCATCCTTGCCAGTCAGGATGAAGGGGCTTACTAAATGAATGATTCACACTATTTATTTGCTACTCAGACTAAATTAGTTGCGAACCGCTCGCTTACTCTTTTAGTAAGGGATGTTAGAACCCTGCTTGGAAGCAGCACCTCGGCTTTCGAACCGAACTACGTAGCTGCTTCGCCTTTGAAATCGGAGACAGTTCCAATTTTCTACTGAGATAGGCAAGCAACGACTTTTCTTTAAGAAGCGTGCAGCGTTTATAAACAACCACAGAGATTTTCTCGATAGTCTTTCTTTTTTGTCAATGTTGAAATTGTGCATCATCTCAAACTTCATCGAACCTAGCAAGAAAACCTGTACTTCTTGACTTCTTTCCGGTTAGTTCAAGAAGGGCCATCCCATGCTGTCCTACCAAGTCCCCTTTAATGCAGTCCACGGTTATTAAGCCGCTAACGCGCATCTGAGAATATCTGTTTCTGTGAATTCCTCTGCGGTGTCAGATCTTCCCTTATCTATCAATGATAGCCTTCGCTTGAAAGCATTACTTAAACTTTCACTTTACAGTCTATCGTTCAGCTTCAACTTTCGTACATACGTAACTAGCTTTAAATAGAACCTTGGCTAAATTAGCAGCTAGAAACTGCAGTTAAAGGAATTTCAAGGCAAGTCGGATAAACTGGCAGGCCATTGATGCTAGCACTTTCTCTTCTTTCCAGGTTTTCTATTTTCAGATAAAAGAGTGGAGTTCCTTCCTATCCCTATCCAGCAACTATCAACTATTAACGATACCAACCAGTTCTGAATTAGCATTAGGCATTCATCCTCTTTCGGGTATTTAAAAGAAACCCTGCTCCTAAGGAACCGGCTCGCTCTTTCTTTCCTGCTTGGAAAGCTTCTAGTACCAAGGTAAACCAAGAATTATATCTTTATCTACATCTATAATTCAATAGTTGCTTTCCTTTCCATGCAAGTGAAATAAAAGAATACGAGCTAGCGAGTGGATTCCATCCCTGTCTTTCTTTCTCTTTTGTACCAGTTAATTAGCTGGCTAAGAGTTCTTTTCATTTTAGCATTTGCCTGCCTAATTCTCTTTCCCTCCCCCAACCTCTAATAAGCTATTTATCCTAATTTAGGATACCGATACCAGGCCTTGCTTAGCTAGGGAATTCCATACAACTTGTTGTAATTCTGTCTGTAAAAAGAATGAGTTCTTTTCATTTTAGCATTTGCCTGCCTAATTCTCTTTCCCTCCCCCAACCTCTAATAAGCTATTTATCCTAATTTAGGATACCGATACCAGGCCTTGCTTAGCTAGGGAATTCCATACAACTTGTTGTAATTCTGTCTGTAAAAAGAATGAGTTCTTTTCATTTTAGCATTTGACGGCCTAATTCTCTTTTCCTTCCCCAACCTCTAATAAGCTATTTATCCTAATTTAGGATACCGATACCAGGCCTTGCTTAGCTAGGGACCCCAACCTCTAATAAGCTATTTATCCTAATTTAGGATACCGATACCAGGCCTTGCTTAGCTAGGGAATTCCATACAACTTGTTGTAATTCTGTCTGTAAAAAGAATGAACTCTAAACAGCATAAAGATCTCCTGCTTTTAGATTCTGAATATACAACCTAATAAGAGTCGAGGATAACTGGCTCATCAAAAAGAGTGAGAGGTGCTTTCAATGTAAGCTTCTATTTTTGTCAATTGAATTAGCTGATTCTAAGTTCTAAGTCAATCTCCCTTAGTGTACTCTCGAGCTTTCCGAAACGATCTTAGCCAACCAACCAAACATTGACTTTAATCAACTGGCGCTGGCTTTTCAAAACATATATAGCTTAATGAATGCTAATGCTATACACTAGTAATATCTAAATTCAGAGTTCTTCTGAAGAAGACATGGTAAGGGGAATTTCATCCTGCCTAATATCTTTATCTGAAGGAAGGCTAACTCGTCTTCTGATACAAGTCACCCAAAGGTCACATGCTTCAAACAAAGAATTCGTTCTCTCCCTGCCGAAGAACAACCTGAAAGTCATCCACAGCTATATATAGAAAGACTTTTTTGGCGAATGACTACATTCCGTCACACAAGTGAGGGCTTGATTTAATAGGGTTATAAAATGGAATCTTCTATTGCCTCTGACTTAGAATATATAATATAATACAGGAATTACAACAGCAGTAATAAGAAAAAGAGATCCCTTACACTATAGATACTTCTACATATTACATGTATGTCGCGGGGTATAGAAGAATCTTCTCTTCATTATAATGTCAAAGAGATCCCTTAACGGTCGACCCTTTCACTCTGGTATAGAAGAATCTTCTCTTCATTATAATGTCAAAGAGATCCCTTAACGGTCGACCCTTTCACTCTCTTTTTTTTCTTTCTTTTTGAACTTGATAACCTAGTAGAGCCAGCCACAAACGAAATTGTGGAATACGGTCGGTAAGGATTGATTTTCTCTTGTCAAGAAAAGAAAGACTAAGCAGACAACGAGGCGAAGATAGCAGACTTGCCTCAATACAGGAAGATAGCATAGGGACATTGCTCCGGACTAGTTAAGTAGTTGACTTACCTCTGCTTGGCTTCGCTCATTCGCCGGTCTCAGAATTCCATTCCCTCTTTTCTCTTAGTAAACTACTATACATATACATATTGTAAACTCTGCTTTTATGGAAGAGCCTACTCCATGGGATAAGGCTTTCGCTAGGGGATATGAGGCTTTCGTTCGATACAAAAGATTCATCGCGTTATTTTGGCTTACTAATTCGATAGAAGAAGAAGAACATGTATGCATGCTAAGCGGTGGGCAAGCGAGGATAAGCAGAAGCTATGGAATAGAGTCTTTCCTTGCTTTGGCATTCAACATTCAGTAAGTAGGTCAAGCAGTAAGTAGGCTAAATAGACACTTTCTTGCCCTGAAATCCTCCTTTTAGGACAGAGGGGAGTATTGACCACTTATTTTCATGGAAAAGAATTTGGAATATTAATAGAAGAATGGTTGTTTAATATCTTTCTTCTATGCTCTTTAGTGAGGGAGAATTTCTAGATAGTAATGAACCAATTTGAGCTCTTAACAAATCCTCCAGGCAGTCTTAGAAAAGCATTGTAGGAGAATTAACTAAGCTCTTACAGTTGCACGAAAAGCAGCGTCAGCGGAAAGAGGAGAAGCAGAGGAGAGGTAGGGTAGGGAGAGAGGTCTTTCATGGACTAGATCCCAATAGCGAGATTCTGACTGATAAACCAACAACGTTTAATGATGAGAATTTCATCTTCCATCTAATGATCAGAAAAGGCGTTAGATAGCAATAAAGAAAGTGCCCGTATCAAAGAAATCCTATCGCTCTACTACTAACTTTTCTCTCCTTGTCATTCGATCCTACTTCCTCCACGTATCACTCGACTTTCAATCCTAAGTGGAGCTACCACATGTAGAAACCTAGCTACAGCTACTAAAGCTTCCGATAAAGCCCTCTCCCTTGGAATGGAAAGAAGATACGAATCTTGTGTCAATTTGCATTTCACTATTTCTATTTATTGGAAGAGGATGGGAAAAGGACTCTCGCTCCTTGTACGCCATGCCCCCATTTAAAGAGCTTCCTTCGGTTACCTTGGATTCAAAGGATTCAAAGTAGAGTCACTAAGTCCCAAAATCGGTGAACTCACAATTTGGTAAATTCACTCTTTTCTGCCCTATAATAGAAAATATAAGTAATGATAGAAAGTGCAAAACGTGATCGTTCCCGTTTGCATGGATATTTTCTTTTATTTGCCATCTGTAACGTGTCCTACGAGCTACCTTTGCTATAGTAAAGAGTAAATACCCTTCAGCCTTTTGTCCTCTAACCTTCGTTCCTTTGATGTGGCTAAAGCCCGATGCAAGGTTCTTTTCCAAGACCGAAGTCTGGAGCCCGCATCCCGAGAAAGCTAATTTGATACACACAGTTTATCCGCCATTTATTGGGGGTATTCTGACTAATACTATATACTACTAATAAATACTAGAAAGAGAATATAAGTAATTTGCTGGCACTTTCATCTAGTTAAGAGAGCCTTTTGCCATGCCCGGTTGGGGGCGAAGAGTTGGGTTGGTGATCGACTACCTCTACTTCATCTTCATATACTTAGAATGATATAGATATGGAGCCTCTTCTCAAGCAGCCTATACCATGATTCAATCTTTCTTACTAGGGATGTTATGTTGGGCGTTAGCTCAGTTGCGAACTTCAATATGAAATGTTAATTAGCCCGTGGCTACTTCACTCTTCAACTCGGGATGAAATCAGCAACATCAATATCTTAGTCAGTGAGAAACTCTAAAAGTCTAAGCAGCCTTAGCTCATCAATTAACTCATCGGTACGCCCCTGACTCTGACTATAGTCCTTACTTACCTCAGGAGATAGCCAGGGGGAAAGAAAGGACGGGAGAATATCAAACAAGACGAATCCAGTAGGCCTGCTATTTGAAAGAGATTCATTCCTCCCTTCTCATTCAAAGTCAATGCCATAAATCTAAATCATACAATAGAACAGTCACCTCAACCATTGCCTCTTAACTGTCTGATAGAGGACTGAAGCCGGGCACGAAGACTCAAAATAACTAGGCTTGTGTCAATTAGACTAACTAACTTCCTTACAGACCGGATCCCACTTCAGTTAATTCAACAGCTGCTTCCAGGCCTGCCTTAGATGATGCTGGAGAGATGGGGAACTCTTTGTCTGTCTCCCATTTGGGTGTAGGAAATTCAGCCTATGGAAGTCAGAGATATGGAATCCCCGGTTTTGGAATAGATTTACCAGAGGTAAAGACGGGGTAAGGATTTGGCATTGAATCCAATGGGGAAGTGATTTGGCTTTCTCAACTTTTCCTTCCTATGTTCCCACGTGATCAGTTAAGAGTTGATGCTTCAAACTCGGGCGGTGTAGTAAGACAGACTACTACTTCTACTTCCTAGCCTCAGGGCTTGCACTAGTTATAAGTTATAGGAAGTGGGAAGATAAAGAGGACATTTAGAAGTCAATAAAGAGACGAAGTCTATCCCATACTGAATATATGGATATATGGCTTTGACTCTAGCGCCCAAGTAGAGGATTGATCTTTCCGCTAACTTGAAACTATCCTGACTTTATGCCAATGCTTTATACTCTACTTTCAGTTATCTTAGTCGGACGTGTACAACAATAGACAGATTCTAACTTACGTTACTGTCTTGCTGTAGCTAATAGGGCTTTTATTCAACTAAGCCTACCAGTTGCTTATCCAGTACTTGCTTTTTTTGGGGCAAAGGAAGGGATTCCCTGGGGTATATGGCTTAGCTTTCCTCCGTATCTTCACCAGGAGCGCGTCAGGCTAGAAAAGAAGTGTGAAATAGCCATCTTAGTTTAGTGATCGTTCTTGATTGAGCGCATCAGACCATTCTATTGCCCTTTCTGGTCCTGCCTGCGGGTGATTCCCCATTTGACGTGGCTTTCCCGTAATGAGATCTATGTGGGCTCCTTCCTAGTTGTAGAAGTAGGAGAATCTCCACTCCAATCATTGCTTTTGCTTGACTTCTTGCTGTTAGGTGTAAGGTTTTTCCAATGCTTCACAACCTTCCTTGTTTAGGCGGCTTTCTTTGTAATTTATAGTCTTTCTTACCGTCGTGCAAAGAGTGACTTAGAGTAATTTGCGTCAGCTGCCTTGTTAGTGGCATTTCTTCCAACTACCTCCCGTAAAAGACTTCCAATGGTAATTCCATTGCAACTAACTCTAGCAGATAAGATTCAATAGTCAATTACCACGGTGAGAGGGCAGAGAATCAATGGTATTAGGAACTTAGCAGGCTAGGCTTATTGGATTTTTTGGGAGTTAGGATTCATAGACTGGAATAGCTCAAAATAGCTACCTTTCTTTTGTAAGCGGTAGGAAAGCAAAATGCCAATTATGCCGTAAAATCACCCGATGCTTGAAAAATGAGTTTGATATTAGTGAGATCGATGTCCGATATTTGCAAGTCTTTATTTAATTCTCTCAATTTCCTTGCTTCTCTTTTTAGATGCTTAAAGGGATTTCAAGGAGTGAGGAAGTCTAATCAATACGGCAGGTCAGTAAGTAAGTCATACTAGGAAGAATTAGCACCATGTAAGACCACCTTTATGGGCAGCTTTACATAATCTCAATACATAAAATAGCCAAATTACTCCTAACATTCACCTTCAGCATTAACTCTTCTCAGTTCTCGAAAGGGAGTTCAGCATGGGCATGGGGCGAGCACGAACTCAATCAACCGGTAGTAAATCCTACTTACTCTCAGGTAACTAAATCTCAATAGGCTGGCTTGCGGGCTAATCCAATTAAATATTAGTCTGATATTCTTCAATCTTGTTCTAAGCCTTCGAAAATGGGGGAATGATAGCAGATAGAGAAATGCAAGCAAAGGCTTATCAACAAGGATAGGGATTGGTTATACACCAGGAACTAGTATTATTTCTTATTTACTACTACTCAACTATTAAGAATAGTCCAGGATTTGAATCATTTGAATCTTAGTTACAGACTCCTGGCTGGACCAATGATTTGGAAATGGCCTGAAGCTAAAAAACAAAAACAAGAGATTAGGCTGGCGGGGGTGACTATAGAATGGATCTCTGAATTCCGAATGAAGACCATTCCTTGAGTCCGGTTGTATTAGAATATATTGACCACTGATGATATATGATGATATAGCTTCGGCCGCTCCTTATGCTAATAGACTGACGAGAGGTTCTTTATTACCGCCTTTTTTCGCCTTTGCCTAAAAGCTTGGCACTAGGATGATGAAACCTTATCCGATGACTTTCGGACTATCTTTTCTGTTAGGTGAAAAAGCGTATTTCATTATGGACTGATTCCTCCGTAGCAAAGATCAAGGATCAAGGTTCCCACTAAGTTTTGAATAAGAATCCTCCATCATTTTCTTTTATGGAAGACAAGAATAAGTGAGGTGCTAATGGCCGGCTTTTTTGTTGCAAGTCCACTTAGCGAACTGGGAGGACGCAGAGAGAGATTTTGATATAGAGCTTGCGGTGAGCGAGAAAGAATTTCTCTCTTCTTTTCCGAATACTCCACAGACAAGATTTTATGGGCATTCGTAGACAACGACTCGTATGCTATATGTTTGGCCTCTATGATAGGCAAAAGAATCCATAGGATTAAAGGTCATTGTCACAACGGGACCTAATTACCTTTACGACTGGGGCTAACCACTTTTTACCAGCTAAAGCTGCTCCCTCCCCTATTACTTTTTTTTAGTGCACTAGCTGCTCTCGCAAATAACAAGACATCAGTCTAACAAAAGTTTGAAAGATATCGGAGGAGGATGCTTATCTGGTTTTTCAATGCTGCCAGCACACCCAAGGTTGTAGCTCTGGGCCTCAGCAAAGTCAAAAGGTATGGGACCCTTCCTCAGACTTTGAAAAATCTAAGGTAATTAATAAAGATCTCAAAGAAGATGCAAGCAGCCAACCACTTCTCATGAAAATTCATCTCTCAAAAATCCCATCACCATATCCCAAGACAGTGAGTCATAGGCTTTCTTTCTATCTCTATGGAAAGGAAATAAAGAGAACCAGTGAATGTGCAAATAAATGCACAAAGTCACATTCTCAATCGACGCTCCTGCACTTAACAAATGCTGTCTGATGAGGTTCCAACAAGAGAGTCAAAGATCCCTCTCGGCTCTCAGTCAGTTAGCAGGGATTTATTTATATAAGCCTCGAATTCAAAATTCCAGGAATAAGGCATAAGAAAGTTGAGTCAAACATCTTCTTACTCCTGAATAACTGAAGGCATGCTTGGGTAACATCTACTCCAATGTGCCTGAAAAAAGGACCATTCCTCTTCCCAGCTACCTCCGCAGTGATATTCGAATTCAATGAGATCCGTTGAGTCGATTGCAAACTCGAATAGGAGATGAAGTAGTGACCAGGTTAGCTGAGCCAAGCAAGTACTAGATAGAAATGGTTCACAGCATGAAGAGTGAAGATCACCACCTTCCTTGAGCCAAATCGCACGGGATTTCTGTGTCTGGCCAGTGATTCATAATAAGGCCTTAGCAAGCGCCCAGGATTGCTTAGCGGAAGGGATTTTGCTGGATGACAAAGATTGTAAGCTTATAGGTTATACCTAAGACCATTCCCTCTGATTGATAGCATTGGTCTCGGAACGCCCTTGCTTGGTAAGTTCCCTCTTTGTGCTGGTATAATTTTTGAAGGTTGTGGTATAGTTAATCACTTTTGCTTCTTCTCCTCAAGAGAGGGGAATATTTGACAAAAAATGACTGATTGATTAAAGAGCCAACAGTGAGAACACTACTTCCAGCCTTAGCTTGCCTTCTTCCGACAATAATTCCTTCCTTAGAAATTCAAAGAGTTGTTCCAAAGGATCAAAACGGCCAGTGATTAAACATCTTGTCGACCCCACTCGTTTGGCTTCTGTCTTCTGGCTTCCGACGAAGCGACAAACCGGCAAATAGTCTTACAGGAAGGGGAGTTGTGAAAGAAAAAAGCTGAGAAGTGGAGGAATGCGCAGCTCTGAAAGAAATGCCACTAGTGAGTAGCACCCCTACTATGACTAAGAGAAGCTCATCGTCCACGAGAAGAAACCACTCTTTATTAGAAATAGATGATCGTTCACCACTAAACTTACCATTTAGAGCATGAAAGGGTCCGGAATCATAGGATCGTAACGAGCTTTCTCTCCAATACACTTGATTCAGACGTAGGGAACTGAAGGTCTAGCTTACGAAGGTTTCCGTCCCAAAAGAAAAGGGGGCCGCTTCAGCCTTTGCCACATTCCCCTAGTCCGTCTAGCTCTCTCCTCGTGCAAGCCTGATATTAGCAGTTCAAGCAGTCGAATCGGTAATTGCCTAATTTGCTATTCCTTCTTTTCTTCCATGAGGAAGCAGAGAGGTAGCGTGTAGGTTTGACTAATGCAACTAGTCGGCCTGAAGGTAATCAATTCTCGTGTAAGAACCCCTAGTGGTTCGGTTCGTTTATGTCTTAGTCGTGGAAGGGGCATTGGCTTAGTCTTGAGACTCTTTAACTCCCCTCAGTAAAAGAAAAGAAGGAAGGAATCCCTTTTCATTCTTTCCTCAGTTGATGTCTGAGAAGTCGTAGATCGAGTGAATGCGGGGTCTAGCGCCATCCCCGAAGCCTTGAATTTAGGTTGACTTTGCTTTCTTCTTAGTCTTCCGTGACGTAGTGGAAGGCGTGTCTGGGAATCCATCCTCGTAGAATAGGGAAGCCGGCCTTTCTTCAAATACCACGGCCCAGGGCCAGACCACAGGTCCCCTGGTGCTATGGGGATCTGCCACATGGTTGTTGCTGAGAAAGATTCAGGCAGGGTAGAACAAGAGGGGGTCGGACCCGTCCTCGGCACAAAAGAGGAAGCAAATGCAGTCAGGGATTCCGAGTCGGCTTCTAATGAGCAGGACGGACTTTCTCTCCCCTGGTAAGGGAAGGCGGTCGGGATTCAATTACCACCGCGATTGCACAGAAGTGTTAAGGAGGTTGGCAGAACCTCTAAAGCCCCTACAAATAAAAGAGCTCGCTAGAGGGAGCAATCCACCAGGTCTGAACGAACCCTTCGACTGTGACCTAGTGACTCAATTGGACACTATTCCTGCCAGAATTTCAATGTACACGACTTGCTACGTCTTTCTCCTTCAACCATAAGTCAGTAGTCAAAGCTCTCTCGAAGTTTAGAAGACAGTCACTTAAATCGGCTTGAAGCTAAAGGGAAAAAGAGTCAAGTTGATGAGGAATGTATCGCAACTAGAGAGTTATCAGCCGCCAACATAGTCTTTTCAAAGGACGACCATTTCTATTGTACATCTGGGCTCTCGACCACTCACTGTGGGGCACTCCTGGTGCAAAAAGGATGACGAAAGGTATACCCTCATTACTAAAGGGTAAGTTCTTTCGGTAGCAGGTTTGATTTAATCGAACAAAACAAGAGCAAGATATATCGTGACGTAGTAAAGGGTTACTAAGCTTTAACAGAAAATAGGCTCCTTATTTGATTCTTAAGTGGAAGGACTCGCTAGCAGGATACAAGGATCCGATCCCCACTGGAACTTGACCTATCCCAATATCCTTCGCTACACACTCTCAGCCTTCTTCATTCAGCGAGATAGATGGGAGGATAAACTTCATTGAAAGAGTCTCGAGGCTCCCATATACCTTAGAATCGGGATAATAGGGCCACGAATACATTCGACCAGCTCAGATTTTTGGGAATAGCATATAGTTGGAAGAATTCCTTTTTGATTAGAGCAACCTGATTTAAAAGAGACGGGTGATTACGCCCGAGGCTTAAAAGACCGACCTTCAAAGTGGCATTCTCCTTTAAGTGAAGAGTCATACTACCGTCCTTTGGCAATACTGTAGTATAAGGAATTGATTGACTCTCAAATAAAAGAAGTGTATAGCTTTGACATCTATACTGGGGACATTGATGCCCGAAGGCTAAAGAAAGGGAGACAGCTGGCAACATCTGACTCTTTAAACCCGGACTAACCCCCTGATTAAGAGTGGGAATTAAAACAGTTGAAATTTTGTCAGGTCATTAAGAAATTAATAATCAGGCTTGCCTGTCTTCCATCTTTGAAAGCTTGAATCAGCCCACCCAATAAAGAAACTGAAAAGGGGCTTGACTCAAAGCTCTCGAATGTATTGTGCAGATAGATTGTCACATCTAGAATAGATATATAGAGTTAGTGCATTACGACAACTAAACCAATACCACCGATATCCATACCAAAAGGAGTAACCATAAGGATAAGGTTGGTTAAGTTGGGAAAAACTACTGTGGGCAAGGTACGAAGTCGATCGAACGAAAGTGGAGAAAGGAAGGAGGGCGGGTTAAACATAGTGTCTGTCTCAACTTGGAATTACAAGCGATTATCTTATCGAGTATAAAGAGTGAAAGAAGAAGAAGAAGAAGAAGAAGAAGATATTCTATTCATTCCTTTACAGTCTTTGAATCAATGAATGAACTCCTGAAAGAGGAAATGAAGACGTTTAACTCCTTCACTCCTGAACCGATATTACCTGAACCGGAACAAAAAGGAAATGAAATCCAGAAGAGTAAGTCAAGACGAAAGATGAATGAAACAGTAAACACTCAAGAGAAAACCTTTTCTATCTAGCATAGGGGTAAAACATTAAAAGAGTTTTTTCCCTAACAGCTGAAGCTGAAAGAAAAGAAATTCTATCCAGCATAGGGGTAAAACGGTAAAAGCGGTTTTCCCTTAATAGCGGGAGCTTCAATAAATTATTTTCTATCTAGCATAGGGGTAAAACAGTAAAAGCGGTTTTCCCTTAATAGCTGGAGCTTCAAGAAAAGAAATTCTATCTCTCCCTTATTTTTTGGGGTAAAATCTAGTAAAGGTAATTAATAAGTCAAGACGATCGATTCATGAGAGTTAACCGGAAGTCAATCCTCAACTCTCGATTCCTTCTTGATCTTGATCTTTGTTGGATTTCAAATAATCGGCCGGGAAATCCTTTATTTTCGGTGAGAGGAAATTGTCGACAACAGGTTTTTAGAAGAAAAATAAAATGAGTAAAATAAGGAGAGAGAGAATGATGAAATTTTGACTGGGGTGTGAAAATATTCTGAACAGATTTCTTATTTAAATATAACCTATCCTAAAAATGGGTGGAGAGTGGCCAACTGAATCTGTGCCACTTCTTCCTAGAGAGTGGCCAACTGAATCTGTGCCACTCCTCCTAAATTGCCGTCTAAAACTTCGTTAATCCATTCGACGTGTTTGTCAAATGGTAAAACGGAGAATGAAGGTAATCGTGTGAATCTAAATAAGGAAAAATCAGCCGTCTAAAACTTAGTTAATCCATTCGACGTGTTTGTCAAATGGTAAAACGGAGAATGAAGGTAATCGTGTGAATCTAAATAAGGAAAAATCAGGTTTTATCTAACAATCTCCTCCTAAAACCTGTGGTATATCTACCTTATTTCGTTTCAACTCCGTTTTGAGCCCTATGGCTCGGTGTCCCTGGCGGCATGTCCTCCAGACTCCACGTCTTGTTCGGCCGCCTCTTCTTCGAGTTGGCGTGCCGCTAGTCCAGGTGGTTCACCTCTTCCTAATAGGTCTTCCATCTTCCGGTACCTAGCCAAGAGGTTGACTGGTTGCTCTATCGCCAGCTTTAGGATGTAAAGGCGGTTTGCCGTGCACCGAACTTGCGTGAGCAACCGCCGTCGATCATCGCGGATCCTAAGTAGCCCGCGTTTGATAGAAATGTGGCAGCCGACTTTATCGAGTTGACCCAGGCCCCTTCGATCTCGACGACAGAGCCGTCGCCGAGTTTCACCGTCCCGCGAATCCCCGAGTCAAGCTCGGAGAACGCAGATTTGGCCCTAGTCATATGGTTTGTTGCCCTCGTGTCAAGAACCCATTGTCGGTGCTCTTGCTGCTCACCTCTTTTACTTATTTGAGCGAACATTCGCTCCTCCTTCAGTTAAATTGGCTCCCCAGCCGGTGCCGGTGCCTTTGTTATGCACAATTGGAGCTCTTCCTCGGGTTTGACGCTCACCGAAGCAGTTATGCCGTTGTCGATTACCTCTGTGGATTTGGGGAGCTCTTCCTCGGGATTAAGGGCATCAGGTAGGACTGATGCAGTCACCATGAAAAGGGCCGGCTCGTCCTCCTCGGATTGAGCCACATGGGCCTTCTCGGTTGTCTACTTGTTCCTGAGCTTGCTCCAGCAATTCTTGCTCAGGTGACCTCTCTTCCCACAGTACGAGCACTTGATTGGCCCGTCATCAGTCGGCTCCTCCTTTTGATCCACCTCTTTCTCGCGCATGCGCCGGCGAGATTTCCACGGCTTCTTACCGCCTTTGCGGCTGGAGGGCCCATTCCTCTCGCCGGTGTCGTCACGGAGCTTTAGGCGTGCAAGCCATTCCTCCTAAGTGAGGAGTAGACGACCCTCCTTGTCGACAGCTGAAATGGTATTTTTCTTTCGCTGCTCGACGTTACGCAGTCTTCCGGTCACCTCTTCCACCGTTAGGTCATTCAAGTCAAGCAATGTCTCGATTGAAATCGCGACTTGCTCGAGGTGATCGGGGACGACCTGCAGCATCTTCTTCACGATTTCTGTCTCGCTGATGCTGCTATCAAGTGTGATGATGTTGTTGGCGAGCCCTGTGATCCGCGTTGAAAAATCATCGACGGATTCGCATCCTTAAAGCGGATCTCCGAGAGCTCCTTCCGCAGCTGCTCAATGTTGGATTTCCGCACTCGCTGCTCACCTCTTTTACTTATTTGAGCGAACATTCGCTCCTCCTTCAGTTGAATTGGCTCCCCAGCCGGTGCCGGTGCCTTTGTTATGCACAATTGGAGCTCTTCCTCGGGTTTGACGCTCACCGAAGCAGTTAATGCCGTTGTCGATTACCTCTGTGGATTTGGGGAGCTCTTCCTCGGGATTAAGGACGTCAGGTAGGACTGATGCAGTCACCATGAAAAGGGCCAGCTCGTCCTCCTCGGATAGGCGTGCAAGCCATTCCTCCTAAGTGAGGAGTAGACGACCCTCCTTGTCGACAGCTGAAATGGTATTTTTCTTTCGCTGCTCGACGTTACGCAGTCTTCCGGTCACATCTTCCACCGTTAGGTCGTTCACGTCAAGCAATGTCTCGATTGAAATCGCGACGACCTACAGCATCTTCTTCACGATTTCTGTCTCGCTGATGCTGCTACCAAGTGTGATGATGTTGTTGGCGAGCCCTGTGATCCGCGTTGAAAAATCATCGACGGATTCGCATCCTTAAAGCGGATCTCCGAGAGCTCCTTCCGCAGCTGCTCAATGTTGGATTTCCGCACTCGCTGCTCACCTCTTTTACTTATTTGAGCGAACATTCGCTCCTCCTTCAGTTGAATTGGTTCCCCAGCCGGTGCCGGTGCCTTTGTTATGCACAATTGGAGCTCTTCCTCGGGTTTGACGCTCACCGAAGCAGTTAATGTCGTTGTCGATTACCTCTGTGGATTTGGGGAGCTCTTCCTCGGGATTAAGGACGTCAGGTAGGACTGGTGCAGTCACCATGAAAAGGGCCGGCTCGTCCTCCTCGGATAGGCGTGCAAGCCATTCCTCCGAAGTGAGGAGTAGACGACCAGCTGAAATGGTATTTTTCTTTCGCTGCTCGACGTTACGCAGTCTTCCGGGTGATCCGCGTTGAAAAATCATCGACGGCCAGCTGAAATGGTATTTTTCTTTCGCTGCTCGACGTTACGCAGTCTTCCGGGTGATCCGCGTTGAAAAATCATCGACGGATTCGCATCCTTAAAGCGGATCTCCGAGAGCTCCTTCTGGTGATCCGCGTTGAAAAATCATCGACGGATTCGCATCCTTAAAGCGGATCTCCGAGAGCTCCTTCTGCAGCTGCTCAATGTTGGATTCCCGCACTCGCTGTACACTGACCCGACGGATTTGATTCCCTCCCAAGCCGATTGCGCGGTGCGCTTGGTGGAGAGAGATGCCAGCATCTCTGGGGGCACAGATCATAATATGGCGGCGAACGCCAGCCGATCCTCCCGGTACTCAATTGTTTCTCCTTCCTCTGGCTCGACAGCATGCCGGCACTTGGCGACGTGAAGGAGTGAGCGAGCCTGCTCGGAGATGGACCCCACAATGTGTTTTATTTTTGCACTTTGCATTTTCTTCTACTCGAACCTGAGACCTATGTGTTGTTAGATCGATGCTCTAGCCACTTGAGTTATTCAACTTAATTGTTGATAGGTTGGCTCCTTCGCAATGATATACACCGATGACTTCAACCGGGCTCTGATACCACTTGTTGGATTTCAAATAATCGGCCGGGAAATCCTTTATTTTCGGTGAGAGGAAATTGTCGACATTGTTAGAAGGAAAATAAAATGCGTAAAATAAGAAGAGAGAGAATGATGAAATTTTGACTGCCCCTTTAATCGAGGTTGTGAAAATATTCTGAACAGATTTCCTATTTAAATATAACCTATCCTAAAAATGGCTGGAGAGTGGCCAACTGAATCTGTGCCACTTCCTCCTAAATTGCCGTCTAAAACTTAGTTAATCCATTCGACGTGTTTGTCAAATGGTAAAACGGAGAATGAAGGTAATCGTGTGAATCTAAATAAGGAAAAATCAGGTTTTATCTAACAATCTTCTCCTTCTTTCACTTCTCTTTCACTCTTTCCCTCGGTAAAGCTATTTTCATTCTCCTTCACCTTATACTTTTCCGATATTCCCTTGCTTGCCTTATGGAGGTCAAAGTAGCTCTTTCGTTCATCTCTGCTTCTCCCTATTTTTTAGGCCATTGAACTATTCCCTTCCCTTCCCTTCCCCTGCCCCTGTATTCCCTGATTATTCTTGAACTGTAAAAGATCAATACTCTACTCCTTCCTTCCTTCTTATTCATTCTTGATCTTCTCCTTCTTTCACTCTGTTCACTCTTTGACTCGGTAAATGGAATAGGTGTTTGATTTCACTCGGTCTCACAGCTTCGCCCCTTTCCGATTGCCTCTTCTTTCGAGTCTCGCTCTCTAATTCCCTCCTCTTCTTTCCAGTCTCGCATATTCAATCCTCACCCAATCTCATGAGAAGCAAGCCCAGAGGTCCCTGCCTTAACCTGTCCCCATACAGCCAGCCCTCACTCACTAGGCTGCTGGCATTGCTAAATGCTTCGCCACGAAGCAAGCTCTCCTTCCTTCATACGACGAATTCGTAAGTGGCTAAATGAGTCGAAGGAAGAAAGAGTAGTTGGGCAACTTTATGCACAAGGGTACATTATTAGATGAGTCTTTATTAGATGAGTCTTTTTGGAATTGGCAACATTGCCAGGAAGAGGTAGGAATCAACTTTTTTAGGTCTAGCTTCAAATCGGCCTAACCTTCGGTTCCCGTAACCAAGTTTTTCTTTCTCTTTCTCACTCCTGACTTTCACAAGTCAGTCCCCCCCTTATGTACTTTTTCTTCAGTGTGGGGTAAAGGGCGCCCTCTATCTACTTCTACTTCTAACTAAAGGCGAACATCCAGCATTGCAAGAAAATGGAGAGCCCCCGCCCGTTTGTTTGAGTCGGTCGTTCCGAGCCGGAAAGCGTACTGGCAGTTTGAGTCGCGAAAGGGTCGCTTGCTTAATGATCTTATTGTAATTCATAATATCTATCTAAGATTCTATATCTATCTATTATTATCAAGCAAATTATTCAGCTTTCCATCATAGGAAGAAGCAAATAAAGCAAAGGCCTCCTCTTTCCGTCTGCTCTTCCTGAAGTGAGCGAATTGCATGTAGAGATCCATCCGTAGGGGCTTATAGTTTAATTAGTTGAAACGTACCGCTCATAACGGTTAATTGTAGGTTCGAGCCCTACTAAGCCTACCACCCCTTCCCTTATCTTGACCTGATACAAGGCAGTCGAAGTCCCCGTCCCCCTACCTCAATCTAGCAACGTGTAACCACACAGCTGCCGCTGCCCTTTGGGCACGCCTCCTAGGCTTACCACTCATGTAACGCCCGCTCATCGTCAACGCGATTAACAGGAGTTACCATCATCATCGACAACATACTCTAACACCCAACCCTAATCTCAAAATATTTAAAAAAAACATCCAGTAAAACATTTAAAACCGGTGCTATTTTAAACTTAAAACAACCGAAGTAAATTCTTGACAGCGAAAACATAATTATACAAAACAGACACAGACATGGATTCTCAGTAGTCTTCAGTCCGCTGGTCTCGTCCTCGGTTGGCCTGCATCATCTAAATCTGGAAAGAAAAGTTATAATAATTTTGATGAGTAATTAGATTACTCAGTAAGTAGCTAGCTTATCATTCAAGAGTTCATAACTAATCTTTCCAGATGTTTTTAGGTTTTATTCATCATTGACTCCTAGTTCTCTTACTAGGGTCATCTGTTCGTTAATGAGGTATCTCAGCTACCTCCAGCTAGGTTACTGACTCTCTCTCGATATGCTTATCTAGAATTTTCGGACTCGTATGTAAGACTCGCTCTCGGTCAAATACGGCCCATCTACTAATTGCTCTGGCGGCCTGTTTATCTCATATACCAACGGTCAGGAGTACTCATGCTCCCTGACTTAGCACACAGCGCGTTGGCCAGGAACTCCGCGGGAATTAGTAGACTATCATACTCAGTAAATAAGCCATAGCTCAACCACCAATAAGCATATCTAGAATCATAACCTTTCCATTAACATGCATAACATACTCACAGTTACTGCATGCTTTCATACATGTATCATGATCAACACGTAGAACATTCTGACAATCGTTTATATCACGCTTACATCACAGGCAAGCAGTCACAATATACAATAAACACGAACTATCATCAAAGCTCATCATAACTTATTAAGCTCTTAATCAGGTAAACAACATACTCACATGTTGTAAAACAAGTTAAGAACTAGTTCAAAGGTCGATACGCTACTTACCTGGTTTCGAATCCCTTTCTCTCTTGATTGTACATTTAATAGGGTATTTCAACACAATTCCTTCCAAGTAGACCTATATTTCACCATTTTCAAGGTAAGTATAGGTCAATCTAGGTAGAACAGGTCAAAACAAATCGAACGGGACAAACCGGGAACCGAACTGATGCTTCACGCGCCCTCACACGCCCTCACGCGCCTCGGTGTGTCTGTTCCACGCGCGAGGAGCACGCCCAGTCGCGGCCCTCACGCGCTTCTTCTTCTTCCTTGCGTTTTTCTGAAATTTTCCATCTTTTCTGTTAATACCTACTATATCCCGAAGCCATATCCTCCTTCTACGGTTCGAATTTCATCCTGATTCCTTCTACAAATTTATAGATCTCCTTATTACGTTTCTAACAAGCTCTATTTCATAACTTATTATACAATACGAACCAAGATATCGAGATTTAAAGGTTCGGTGAAATGGGTTTTTCGTTACCTTTGCGACAACCGCTTAAATCTGCTTAGTTCAGAGCTTCAATGGCTGAAAAGCCTTCACAATCGTCTCCCCATCCTCATGTTTGCACGTTGTCACAACAAACGCCAAAAACTTTAAGGTTTTGTCGGAAAACACGGATTATAACACTTCCTGTTTTCTGTTTCCCTCTTCCTCTGTTTCTTCGATATTTTTTTGGTGCTTCCTCGTCGGCCTTGCCAACGCCAACCACCTCCCACACCTCCATCTTCCTCTCTTTTCTTTCTTTTCCCATCAACCACCTGTCCATTCTTCCTTTCTCCATGGCAGCAGCTTCAAGCTGCTGCTGTCTTCTTCTTCTTCTTTTTTTTTTTTTTATTATTATTATTATTATTATTATTATTATTATTATTATTATTTATTATTTATTATTATTTTTATTTAATTAATTAATTTATTTATTTATTTATTTATTATTTTCGGGTTATTACAACTCACCTCTGCTCTTGCAGCATGCCCCCTTCCTTCCCCTTCCTTCGGAGATTACGGCTTTCATAATACGGGAAGTAGCGATAGCTATTCGATCGCTATGCTATATTCTTTCGATAGCGAAGGCGTGGTTGAGACTCTAAGAGAAAGTCGATGCGAAGGTTCAGATCGAAGATCTTCGCGAGACGGCCGATGAATCTCGAGAATCTAGGGTGGGGCTTGAAGACCCTACCGCATTCCAACCCCGGGCCTGAAATTCTCTTTTCTTTTCTCCTCTTTCACCAGTGAGTGGTGAGTTTCCTTTTTCTTTAGGTAACCTCTTGGATTCTGAGTTAGTTCCAACAGCTGCCACACATGAGATCCTGATCATCTTCCTCCCTGTGTTATTGTCCGCTGGGGGAAGGAAAGTTCAGTGGGTTTTCCTTCCAGGACCGGAGAAGGTCAAACTCTGGGCGGGCTGCCAGGTTTCGCCTACGCTATGGTTGAACAAGATTGAACCTTTTTTCTTCAACCAATGTGAGTTCCCACGAGAGAATGGGCTTTCCCGGGACCGCCTCGTCTATGTACTCGGCCCTCTCTTGAAGATGTGCGCGCGATATGAGAAAAAAGAGCAGGTTGGAAGGAACCAATGAAAAGCCAGGGTAGAGCCTCGGAGCCGGCCCAAGCGAAGATCGGCACTCGAAGGCTTGAGGAGCAGCACGCAAAAGGGAAAGCCGTGGAGACGGCAGACTCGCCAGTCAGGCACACCGTGAGGCTGACTACAGCAGATCGGGAGGTTACAATTCCTCTTTTCCTCTTTCAATTTCCGGGAGTAAATAGTTAATGTAGGAAGTTCAGACGGTGGATCAATCAGGTGTGAAGATTCAACCAAAGACGTCTTGGGGATCGGTAATAGCTAAGCATTGTGGCCATCACAGTTCAAGCTACCTATGGCTGGCGCACAACCTACGGGCTTCTTAGCCAAAAGAAAAAAACTAAAGAAAAAGGATCCCTATAATCTAAAGCTTTAGTCTAATCTTAGATAAAGAATAAGGAGGATATGAAGCACTGCTGGGTAGACCATGGCTCCAACCAGGGTGGTTCATTACTGGGCTAATAAAAAACGGAGCAGGGAAAGGCGGGATGGAAGGCGGGTGGAAAAGGCTTGGCTTTGTTTCACAGAAAAAGGACTAAGGAAATTTCGTTTACGTAGTGGTGATGCAGGCGTCAGTTGACCAGGTTTATAGATAATAGAGATAGTAGATATATATGCAAGATCGAAGATTGGCGCGGGTCCGCTTTCCTTTTGACGACAGAGCAATTCAAACTCTTAGTCAGATTAGGGCTAGGGCAACTCATTCTATTCTCTCTGAGGTCAGGTAGGTGAAGCGTCTAGCTTAGGGGGGCGCGTCGAATCGCTGAAAGGCCTTGGTTATTTATTCTTCTATTACTTTGGGTAAGATGAAGATAGAAAACCACAATGATTCCAAACTTCCCTCGTCTCGTATCCATGCTGCCCCGACTCCAAACTCGATGTTAGTTAACTAAGTGGGACATTCCCAAACTCTTTTTTATCAAACTCCTTTCTCGTTCCCTTGTACAGACCTTACCAGGCAGTTTTCATTATGTGTTCTTTGCAGTTTGACGCGAGGTTAGAAGTGAGTTAAGCTAATGAGACAGACCTGGTTCATCCTTTGATGTTGAGGTCAGTGCAAGTCTGTCTATGATTAAGAGTAACGGTGGTGATGAAGCTGGTTCATTCATGCTAGTCATCTTAGAGCTTTGAGTGAGAACAATGTTCACCAACTCTTCCATAGTGTGAATATATCGAAAAAGCTTTTGTTTGAATCCATTCTTCTATTAAAGTGCTTTAGATCCTCCCCAAGGTAGCATTGCCGAGCGGGCGATCCCTGTCTTGTTTATCCAGCTAGCTTTTTCCCGTGGTACTGAAATGAGATTTGTGAGAGCTCGGGGATTTCAAAACAAAAACAAAGGGACCTTAAGCATTCTCAATATAAATGCCTATATATAAAGGCGCTGAGTTGAAGAGGGAACAAGTGCCACAGAGAGATGATAAGTGGGAGAAAGAGGTTCAATGGAAATCTCTGATGGAATGGAAGACCTCCCATCCACTGACTACAAGACTGCAGCCTAAGACCGAAGTTAGCTTGAAAAGAATAAATAGTTGGTACAAAAGGCCATGCAGGAGAGTTGATGCTTCTGCTTCTGCAAAGGTTGCATCTTTGATCCCTAGAGGAGACCTCTTCAATTCCACATGACAGCACCATAGCCATCTCTAATGACCCCACCATAATCTGAATTTCAAGAGGGGACGACTTCCCTACTCCTTTAAAGTTCATCTTTATGTGATGATAAGAGGAAATTGCCACAAGATTGATCTCGATATCTTTGAATGAATTTGAATTCAAAGCCATGGTGTTCATATTTGGCTGCTAAGTACCTCTCCAATGGCAAGGATCACAACCCCCCTCTAAAATATCCTGCATAACGGTCTTATTTGGTACAGAGAGACTTTCCGGCAGAACTTGGGCTAGACTTTGGTTGCGCAATGGTAAGCTGATTCGCTTCTGGGATGATCTTTGGCCGTGGCACTCTCCTCAGAGATGCATGCCATAATTTCTATCAATTCACAAGGTTCTCATGATCTCAAAGTGATAGACTACATGAAGAAGGAGAATAAAGTCTTCTTTCTTTCTCTCCCTATTCAACTGCCCATCCAAGAGCATTTGGCTGAATAATACTTGTAGTGTTTTTTCTGTTTTTTGGCTATGGACAACTAAGAGAAAGATTATCTTCCAGCCCCAAAAAGGAGGAGAATCTCTTTTGCCAGCTCAATCCTTAAGAATTCTGTATGCCAATTCTGCCTCAAAATCTCTGAAGGTGATCAGCCCCCTTCCTTTTTCAGTATCAGTAGATGAAGGATGCAAGTATGTATGTATATTATCTCAAGGCTTCTTTTCTCTTGCTCTTCGTCATCCCATTTTGGCCTGCGGTAATGTAATCAGGATTTCATCTCCATAATTCTTTGTTTTCTATGTATGTTCATAAAGTTGAGTTCCAAATTCTGCCTTATTCCATGAGATCTAGANGCTTAGGGGGGCGCGTCGAATCGCTGAAAGGCCTTGGTTATTTATTCTTCTATTACTTTGGGTAAGATGAAGATAGAAAACCACAATGATTCCAAACTTCCCTCGTCTCGTATCCATGCTGCCCCGACTCCAAACTCGATGTTAGTTAACTAAGTGGGACATTCCCAAACTCTTTTTTATCAAACTCCTTTCTCGTTCCCTTGTACAGACCTTACCAGGCAGTTTTCATTATGTGTTCTTTGCAGTTTGACGCGAGGTTAGAAGTGAGTTAAGCTAATGAGACAGACCTGGTTCATCCTTTGATGTTGAGGTCAGTGCAAGTCTGTCTATGATTAAGAGTAACGGTGGTGATGAAGCTGGTTCATTCATGCTAGTCATCTTAGAGCTTTGAGTGAGAACAATGTTCACCAACTCTTCCATAGTGTGAATATATCGAAAAAGCTTTTGTTTGAATCCATTCTTCTATTAAAGTGCTTTACATCCTCCCCAAGGTAGCATTGCCGAGCGGGCAATCCCTGTCTTGTTTATCCAGCTAGCTTTTTCCCGTGGTACTGAAATTCGATTTGTGAGAGCTCGGGGATTTCAAAATAAAAACAAAGGGACCTTAAGCATTCTCAATATAAATGCCTATATATAAAGGCACTGAGTTGAAGAGGGAACAAGTGCCACAGAGAGATGATAAGTGGGAGAAAGAGGTTCAATGGAAATCTCTGATGGAATGGAAGACCTCCCATCCACTGACTACAAGACTGCAGCCTAAGACCGAAGTTAGCTTGAAAAGAATAAATAGTTGGTACAAAAGGCCATGCAGGAGAGTTGATGCTTCTGCTTCTGCAAAGGTTGCATCTTTGATCCCTAGAGGAGACCTCTTCAATTCCACATGACAGCACCATAGCCATCTCTAATGACCCCACCATAATCTGAATTTCAAGAGGGGACGACTTCCCTACTCCTTTAAAGTTCATCTTTATGTGATGATAAGAGGAAATTGCCACAAGATTGATCTCGATATCTTTGAATGAATTTGAATTCAAAGCCATGGTGTTCATATTTGGCTGCTAAGTACCTCTCCAATGGCAAGGATCACAACCCCCCTCTAAAATATCCTGCATAACGGTCTTATTTGGTACAGAGAGACTTTCCGGCAGAACTTGGGCTAGACTTTGGTTGCGCAATGGTAAGCTGATTCGCTTCTGGGATGATGTTTGGCCGTGCCACTCTCCTCAGAGATGCATGCCATAATTTCTATCAATTCACAAGGTTCTCATCATCTCAAAGTGATAGACTACATGAAGAAGGAGAATAAAGTCTTCTTTCTTTCTCTCCCTATTCAACTGCCCATCCAAGAGCATTTGGCTGAATAATACTTGTAGTGTTTTTTCTGTTTTTTTGGCTATGGACAACTAAGAGAAAGATTATCTTTCAGCCCCAAAAAGGAGGAGAATCTCTTTTGCCAGCTCAATCCTTAAGAATTCTGTATGCCAATTCTACCTCAAAATCTCTGAAGGTGATCAGCCCCCTTCCTTTTTCAGTATCAGTAGATGAAGGATGCAAGTATGTATATTATCTCAAGGCTTCTTTTCTCTTGCTCTTCTAAATCCCATTTTGGCATGCGGTAATGTAATCAGGATTTCATCTCCATAATTCTTTGTTTTCTATGTATGTTCAAGCAATAAAGTTGAGTTCAAAATTCTGCCTTATTCCATGAGATCTAGAAGCACTTCTGCAACCTTCTCTCTCCTCCCTATCGCTGACTGATTGAAAAGGGGAATGCCAGCCTTCCTTATCAGTTGTCGCTCGATCGAAAGGATATAAAAAAAACATACGAAACCTTAGCTTCGCTGACTTTTTGAGGTATAACCTTCGCCACGACATTAGTGGCTTAGCTCTTCGCGCTTCCCACAGGCTTTTTTTATCGAGAGTAAGGGTACGGAAGATTGGTCCGTTCCGCAAAGCTGAGCTTTTCGGTTCGCTCCCCCGACCTTCTTACCAGTCTGCCTCCTTTCTCTTGATGGAATATAACAATGCCCGAGCTCCTGCTTTGCTTGAGTTCTTCACTGGCGCGGGCTGTCTCACTTATCCTGCTCCTAAGGTAAGGAGTCCTCTGTGTGTTAGAATCTTTAGGGGAATGAATCGCGTTGGTGTTGAGAATTGCTCGAGAATGAATTGATAGTGACTTTGCAAGGTTCTAGGGGTTCCCCTCTTCTTTATTTGTCGATCGAGCCGCTTTCCCTCATTCCACTCGTCCAGCCCTCTTCACGAACTTGTACAATCGATGCCACAAAGATAGCCAACTCGATTATCAAAGAAATAAGGAAACGGGCGACGATTTGACACCAGATATCTGGAGGTGTGGAAAGAGCTGCTGTGAAAAGCGGAAAAACCATAAAAAAACGACGATTGTTCGTGAAGGTTTCCACAGAAAGACCCCTGAGTTCTGGCAAACAGATCACAATTACAGGTACCTGGGAGCATACCGATAGAATGAACGAAATACGAACAGTTAACATAATTTGGAAGTGCCAAACATTGGGAACTACCCGGGGAAGAGTTAAGAACAGGAATAAAGAGAAGCGAGAACCACTTAAATAGAGGAATCGATTGTATTTCGTCCTTTGTTCTCCATAGCAACTGGGGATCAAAAAGCACCAAATTTGATGACTTATTAAGGGAAAGACAAAGTAAGAGCATGCTATTGAAGACATGTAGGGAAGGCCTCCGTTGATTGTGTACAAACTAAATACGAATCCAAAGGCAGGGTAAGAAAGGGTTTTGCTAATGGAGATATTAACTCTTCCGGGAACTAGTAACGCGTAAACCATGTCAAACCAAGACCGATCAATATCCGAACGAAACGGATTCGAACTTCTCCTAGAATAGTTTCCGGTGCGAAATGAAATTCATAGGATATGGTTGAGTAATTCAAAGGATATATAGGATTCGATTCATTACATCGAAAGAAGGCTTTTTTGTCAATATATTGAGTTGATAGCTTGGTACCCAAAATCAATGATTGTGATCCTCATTGTGTACATAATGAGTGTTAGGATCGACCAAAGAAATTGTTGGGGTATAGGGCACAAAAGAGTTTCCATTGAATGCAGACAGGAACCCTTTGATTCTCTAAGCAAGCTGGTTTTGAGTTATTGTTTCAGCACCCTAATTCTCTTGTTGGCTCGGATACCATGAAAGAAAATCGAGAAAAAGACCTGAAAGAAAGAAAACCATTTTCAAGAGACAAACTCCACCAATGAATCACTTTCGTCCTCTCTTCTTTTCTTCATTCCATGCATTCCACTTTCAAAGCAAAGAAGTCAAAAAAAGAATCTAACACTAACAACGTCTAATTGAAGACTTTCAACGCTCATGCTATTTTCAAGAGCTTTCAACATAGAGTGGAGACTCCATAACGTACACAAAGAGTAACTGATCCATGAATATCGTCCTCTGGTCTTGTTCCCCACAACAATGGATAACTCAAACTCTGACCTTGACCAGTTTGTAGTGGAAAACCTCGATGACATAATCCTTTATAGTCACTCACAGGAGGGTTGGAAACCTGAGTACTGTGTTCCGGGTGTAGTAGGAAAAGAAGCTGTACGTGAAACGGTGCTCAGACGAAAGTGCTATTTCTTGGCCATTGGATCAGCAAGGGTGTGATTCAAATAGATCCAGAGAAGATTAGGGTGTGGACTAGGAAGTACCGAAGAAGGAGAGAGCAAGCAGAGCTGTGGTGAGGATGCTCGAAGCCATTTTAGATACGACAAGACAGCTCAGAAGGAGTAGAAAGTTGCCACAACCTAGGTAGGGCGGGGTTGCTTTCTAGTCAGCCAAAGAGTTAGGTTGTGGCAACTTTCTACTCAGCCAAAGAGTCCACCTTTTTACAAACAGATTAATTAAATAAAGGGGAGAGCGCCAGGACTGAGTAGAAAGTTGCCACAACTTAGGTAGGGTGGGGTTGCTTTCTAGTCAGCCAAAGAGTCCACCTTTTTACAAAAAGATTAATTAATAAAGGGGAGAGCGCCAGGACTGCCTTCCTGCAAAGGAGATAATAAGAAAAGGCAGTATTGATCAAACTTCCTTGGCATGAATGAGGAAGAAGCACAAGCACAAACAAATAAAGATTGCTTCACCACTCCCATTCGTTAGAAGGAGGGCTTGAACCTCCAACCTTGTGGTTAACAGCCACACACTCTAACCAACTAAGCTATTCTAGCTAATTATTTATTAAATCCAAGCCCACCAGTGACAGATATTATCGGCTTTTGTTCGTTACGTATCGCCATCAGCCTCACGATTTTAAACCGCATCTACTAGGAAGAGGTTTTTAGACCCTTGTAAGAAATGTTTCTTCCCCTCTCCAATCGATGTGGGATCGCATAAGCCACCCTTTCTGTGGGTTCAACATCCTCACTGGCACATCTCTTGATGATTAGTTCTGATATCATTTGTAAAAGTCCAAGCCCACTACTAGCAGAGATTGGCCATTTTAGCACATTATTTATTACCATCAGCCTCACAGTATTAAAAGCGCCTATTCGGGAGAGGTTTCGGCACCCTTATAAGGATTGCTTTGTTCCTCTCTCCAATCGCTAGTAGATATTGTCGGCTTTCGTTTATCGCCATCAGTCTCATGCTTTTAAACTGCATCTACTAGGGAGAGGTTTTTAGACCCATGTAAGAAATGTTTCCAGACCCTTGTAAGAAATGTTCTTCACTTCTCCAATCGATGTAGGATCTCATAATTCACTTGGGACCAGCATACCGCATCTACTAGGGAGAGATTTTCAGACCCATGTAAGAAATTTTTTCAAACTCTTGTATGAAATGTTTTTTCCCCTCTCCAATCGATGTAGGATCTCATAATCCACCCGGGACCAGCATTCACATTGGCACATCTTCTAGTGACTAGCTCTGATATCATTTGTAAAATTTCAAGCACACAGCTAGCAGAGATTGTCCATTTTGGCACATTATGTATTGCCATTAGCCTCACAGTATTAAAACGCGCCTATTAGGGAGAGGTTTCCTGATAAGGCAACCCTAATCCTAAGCCCAACGATCCAAACTTTTGTTGAAGCAAGAACCCTTGAATCAAAGTAATTAGCACCTCCTTATATGAAATTCGGATCAATCAAGAGATAAGGCTAGAATTAGATTACCTCTTACGATCAAAGATCTAGAAGTAAGATTTGGAAACCTTATTCTAAATTGAGTCACTCCACAATCGAACTTGATCAAGGCTTGATTGAATCGCTCGGATGCAGTTCTACCACAAGAAATGCTTGAAACTTAGAAATGATAAATTTGATACTCTGATTTTTAAGGGAAACGTCTCAATTTGAGATCTCAATTTTATTCATCCATGATTCTAATTTTTACATAACATATTGTGGGTAATTATAGTCTCCCGGTAAAAGATATTTGTGGCCGGGATTCAATCCAGATCTCCTTTAATCTCCACAAAAGACGAAGTCAATTTGACCACTTGACCATTACAAACTGAATAATAAAATCTTCTAACAAACTTTGATATGTTTGACTGGCTAAAGAGACGAACTTGAAATCTATTGGACTTTGTCTGTGTAGGTTCGAACATTGTTGTTGACATTCTTACTTATCATCTTCCTCCTCTCTAAAAGGATATTTAGATCAATTTTATATGCATTTTTATTAATTCTTTCAAGGACTTGATAAGGGTGCATTGTTATTAATTCTTTCAAGGACTTGAGAATTCTTATTAGTTCTTTCCTGCATTGTTATTAATTCTTTCAAGGATTTGATAAGGGTCATCCCCTCATGGATGTAACTTTGTCTTCCTTTGAGATGAGAATTTAATTCATTCAAGAACTTGAGAATTGTTATTAATTCTTTCAAGGACTTGATAACGGTCATCCCCTCTTGGATGTAACTTTGTCTTCCTTTGAGATGAGAATCGCACCTTCCGAAAATGTATCCAAACCCAGTCACCAGGTTCAAAAAATGATTTCCTTCCATCCTTTGTTGATCCTTGAAGCAACTTTGAAATTTTGTTTTCCTTGTAAAAATAAAAAATGATTTCCTTCCGTCCTTTGTTAATCCTTGAAGCAACTTTGAAATTTTGTTTTCCTTGCGAAAATAAAAAATGATTTCGTTCCGTCATTTACTAATCCTTGAAGCAACTTTGAAATTTTGTTTCTCAATTCTCTCCTTCACCACCTTGTGCAATGTTTTGATCAAGTCTGCCTTACTTGTGGCTGCTTCATTCATAAAAAATGAAGCAAATCAAGAGGGGTAAGTGGATGAAATCCATAAAAACTTCAAAAGATGAACAATGAGTGGTACTATGAATTGCTATATTATATGCAAACTCTACAAATGACAAACATTCGTCCCAAGACTTAATATTCTTAGAAATAATAGCCATAAGCAATGCTACTAATGTTCTATTAACCACCTCAGTTTGTCCATCAGCATGAGGATGACATTAGTTGAAAACAATAATTTGGTACCCAACTTAGCCCACAATACTTTCCAAAGGTGACTTAAAAATTTAGCATCCCTATCACTAACAATTATTATAGGGATTCCATGTAATCTTACTACTTTCCTAAAGAATAAGTCAGCAATATGTTTTGCATCGTTCGTCTTGTTGCATACAATAAAATGAGTCATTTTATTAAATCTGTCAACCACAACAAAAATACTATCTTTACCCATTTTCAGTGTGCCGTCAACCAAGAACAAAATTCATAGATATATTAGTCCAAGGTTCGTTAGGTACATTCAAAGGAGTGTACAATTCATTTGACTGTGATCTAGATTTAGCTTCTTTGCATTTAAAGCATTGACTACAAAACTTATGAACAACATGCTTCATTTTCGGCCAAAAGAAGTGTTCATGCAACATATTATAAGTTTTATTAATCCTAAAATGTCTCATTAAGCCACCACCATGTGCCTCTTTTACCAGCAAATCTCTGATAGAGCATATAGAATTACAAAACTTACTTTTCTTAAATAAGAATTCATGACACACATAATAATCCTTCACACAGTTGTTTTTGTAAGACAAGATGCATAAATAATTGCCAAGTCTTGGTCATCTCTATATACTTCTTTAATATGCTCAAATCCAAGAATTTTTGCACTAAGAGAAGTAAAAAGATTTTACCTTCTAGATATATTATCCTTATCTTACTTATATTTGATGACATACGAAAATGTTTCAATAAACTCCACCCACTTTGCATGCCTACGGTTCAGTTTGGTTTGAGCCTTAAGATACTTAGCTTTCATGATCAGAGTGGATCACAAATTCTCTAGCTCATAAGTAGTGTTGCCACACCTGCAATGTGCAAACTAAAGCAATTCTTTATCATAGGTAGAATAGTTCAATGCTGCCCCATTTAGTTTTTCACTAAAATACATTACGGGCTTTCCATCTTGCATCAAGACAGTACCTATGCCCAAACCACTTGCATCACCCTCAATTTCAAAAGTTTTATCAAAGTTAGGCAAGACAAGTAATGATGCATTGGTTAATTTATTCTTAAGCTCATTGAATGCATTCTCTTGCATATCTCCCCATTTAAAAACAACATTTTTTTCCGCTAAGTCATTCAACGGTGCAACTATGGTGCTAAAATCTTTTATAAATCTCCTATAGAAGCTAACTAACCCATGAAAACTACGAACTTCACTTTCATTTTTTGGTGTTGGCCAGTCCCTGCTTGCTTTAACTTTCTCCTCATCTACTACTACTCCATTTTTACCAACTATGAAGCCAACAAAGTTAACTTTTTCCATGCAAAAACTACACTTAATAAAATTAGCATAAAGTTTCTCTTTTCTAAGCGTAATCAAAACTAACTTAACATGCTCCACATTCTCATGCAAAGTCTTTGAATAAATTAAAATATTATCAAAATACACAACATGCTTTCCTAAATATCTTTCAAAACGGGATTCATTAAGCGCATAAATGTACTAGGAGCATTAGTTAACCCAAAAGGTGTAACAAGCCATTCATACAATCCAAACTTAGTTTTGAACGATGTTTTCCATTCATCTCCTACATGCATTCTAATTTGATGATATCCAGATTTCAAGTTAATCTTTGTAAATAATCATGAACCATGCAATTCATCAAACATATCGTCTAGCCTAGGAATACGATGTCGATACTTTACAGTGATTTTGTTGGTGGCTCTATAATCCCCGCACATGCGCCACGTTCCATCTTTCTTCGGCACCAATAAGATTGGTACAGAACATGGACTTAAACTCTCTCGTATATAGCCATTCTCCATGTACTCCTCTACTTGCCTCTGAATTTCTTTAGTCTCAATTGGGTTGGCTCTATAAGCTGGCCTATTAGGAATGACTACACCCAAAATGATGTCTATTTTATGTTTAATACCTATAATGGGAGGTAGTCCTCTAGGGACTTCATCTTAGAATACATCCTCAAATTTCTGTAAAAGAGATTGAAACATACTAGGCAAAGACAAATTGTTATTATTAGAGACCAAACATCCTTCCTAGTACATAAGTACAAAGATGGTTTTTTTTGAAAACATTGCCCTTCTAACCTCTCCAACTCTAGCCAAACAACTTGCATTCTTTTTTTTTTTTTTTTCTCAATTTCATTCTTTTTTTCACTATGTTTTTCTCTCCATTCTTCATCGAACTCTTTCTTTTTTTTCTCCAACTTTAATTGATCAGCAAATACATCTGCAGAACTCAAAGGTACAAGAGTGATTTTTCTACCATCTTTTATAAAATAATACCTATTCAAATAACCATCATATATGACCTTCCTATCAAATTGCCAAGGTTGGCCAAGCAATATGTCTCTAGCAAGCATTGGTAGCAGCACATCACAAAGAACTTCATCATTATATTTTTCCAAAGTAAAAGATATTAAAGCTTGAGAAACTACCTTCATTGTTCCACTGTCATTGAGCCATTGAAGCTTGCAAGGTTTAGGATGGTGTTGAGTTGAAATTTGCAACCTTTTGATCAGCATGGTACTTACGACGTTGGTACAGCTTCCACTATCAATTACAAGACTACAAGGAGTCCCCTTGACTAAACACCTTCAGTGAAATAGGTTGTCTCATTGATCATCAACATCATTCTCTGTAACTTGAGTTTTAAGAAGTCTTATGGTAACAAGTGTCAAATGACTCCCATCTTCTAGTTCCTCCTCATTCTCCTGGATTTCTTCTTCAACTAGCTCATCCTGGTCACTTTCCTCACTATCTGTGACAACTTGTCTATTCTTGATGATCATGACTGAAACGACCCTAAATTTTCACATACTTAGAGTCATTACTAACGTCTCAAGCTCATCTACAATGCAGAAATATAACTCTTACAAGAACATCATTTATAACGTAAACTTCAAAAAATGCTTAAAACAACTTCTTCTCTGAAAAACGTGGTCATGGTCTTACATGTTTAAATACGAAATACTTAAATTTAGAGAAAATAAAAAACAGATACAAAATAGTTTAAAACAATGAAATGCAAAACAACTTATTCTAACTTAAGACTAGAAATTTAAATATGAGTCTACCCTATGCACGTGCCACAGTCTCTGCTCGCGATGTCGTCGTCGTCCGTACAAGTAAGCCTTGCCTTTACCTGAAAAATGACGTGGTACACGGCCTGAGTATTTCAAAGAATACTCAATATGTGGTCCCATTATTGGGGGTCATGCAGATGCAAACACATGCAATCATGATTTTGGGACCTATCTCTAATCATCATAAGGGTGGCCTCCAGTCTCGGACAAATTGGATGTGTAGTACTTCCCTACACACGACTCACACATGTGAGTGTGAATCTCCAGGGCGCTCGCATACCCCCTGGACCCTCTGGTCAAGCTAATCTGTAGCAACGTCCGGAGGTAAGCGGAACCCCATAGTCATGCGCCTCATGAACACCCTCATCTGTGCGCATTCGCGCTAGTACACGTTCGCACTCATCATCGTACTGTACGCGTCCGCACTCATCATCTCTAGGGGAAGTAGCCCTATGCTTATGAACATACAATATGCATGTGGTCCCTCTAAAATCCATCATAACGTCTCTTCTGACACAACTCTCTAGTCTCATCTCTTTGTTACTCTAGGTAACACATACTTGTAGATATTTATATTAATATCATTTTCTTGCTCTTAAGGTTGTGTCCTATGTCAATCTAACGACGTGATGCAATATGGTACTTATCATCACATAGTATGCTCATTATGGAAAATATCATCATATTAAGGTAAACGTCACGCAATCATCATACTCATCATATTGCCATAAAGTGCATCAAGCATACCAAGTACATCATTCATATAACGTCATCACATCATTATCTAATGTCATCAAGTCATCATATAACATAATCATCTAACATCATCACGTCATCACATAACATTATCACATCATCATACATAAGACAAGTCTTTCGACCGAGCAGATAGTAAGGCCACTTACCTGATTAGCTTAGGTTGGTATCACCAATTTTTCAAGTTCAGTTTTGTTCTTTGTATCCAAGCCAACCTATATGAACCATGACATCGATTTTAATTTCAATTCTCTAAATTTTACAATGGTCCATGTGTTAAACTTCATGTGAACATTAGAGACTTTATGAGTATTGAATATTTATATATATATATTTCTCATCATCCTTTTTGGTCGGTGTATTTACTCTTTCAAATTCACCTTTCAAATTGATTATGTATGGATTTTAATTATGTTTACCAAATCTTCCCTTTCCTCTCTCTTCAATTCTTTTCAAAAATTTTATTTTATTTTTTCCTTTTCCTCTCTCCTTAATTCTTTAAAGACCTCCTTGTTTAGTTCTTTTCTTCTATGTCAGTTTAGTAAATGAAAATGGAGTTCTAATTCTAAATAATTAATGGTATATAGGAAAAGATCTATGATTTCATCTAAACATCTGACGTGATTTACAACGGGTAACTAAAATCTAAATAATTAGGTAAGGGAAAAGGAGATCGGATTCTAATTAATTGGACAAAGATTTTGATTTTCCTTTTTTTTTTTAATTATGTACTTTTGACCGTTTTCAACAAAGTCTGATTTTCTGTAAAATATCTTTCTAAATAATTGAAAAAGAGATGTGAGATAATTTTTTTATCTCTTGGAAAAGTTAAAAGAAAAAAGGTATAACTTACCAGTAACTCTTCTATCTCTTTCCCTTCCCTATTAAATTTGATTGAAATTAACTGTCCTTTCCAATTTTTCTCTCCCAAAATCTGGGATCTTTCCTTTTATCCTATTTTTCTCTTCCCAAAATCAGTCATTTTTTTTCTTTTTTTTGTTTTTGTGTTTTTTTTACATATCATTCTGTGGCTGTAGGAGGTGTTGGGGAGAGATATTTAGGAGGAGGGAGAGAGAGAGTTGCGATCATTTACCTTTTTTTTTTTAATTATTATTATTATTATTATTTATTTATTTAAAATTTTGGGATCGTTACAATTACTCTCTTGTTAGACAACCACGACTATATGACAAATTCCTTAACATTTCCAACATCTGATGTCTCTGTTTCTTTCTCAAACCTTCTTATATTCCTCGGCTTTCTCTTTACCCTTGGAGGTCTCAACTTTGTTCTTTTTGTCAATACCCTTGAAGGTCTCAACTTTGTTCTTTTTGTCAATCTCATACTCCCCACTAACTTTGAAATCTATCTTTTCAATATTTGCATTCTTTTTCCAAGTGTTGAAACTAGTAGACTTTGAAATATCATATCTCTTGGAGTTCTCCTTCTCCCAAGCTAGTTGTCCTTCAATTTTCACAGCAAAGAGTAACAATTCTGCATATCAAAGTACGCTTGACTATCCACTTAATGAGCAAGTTGTTAGTTTAACCCACCAAGGAATCTAGCCATTGTATCCTCCTCGTCTTCATTAATACATGCTCTATTCATAAGGGTCTCCATTTATTTGTAATATTCTTCGACACTTTTGGATCCCGGTTGCAAAGTATAGAGTTTTTGCTTGATTACTTGAGAATAATGCTTAAGAATGTACCTTTTTCTCATTACTGTCTTCAATTCCTCCCACGTTTCAATTGGTTCTTCATAATTTCTCCTCCACTCTGATTTCAAAGATGTCCACCATATAACGGCGTAAACACAAAATTCAACCACAGCAAGCTTCAACTTTCTTTCTTCACTGAAATTGTTGCAATTGAAAACATGCTCCTCTCATATTGCAAATACTTCTCTAGATCAGATCTCCCATAGAAAGTTGAAATTTTCAGCTTTACTCCCCCGACTCCTCTTTCTTCTCCTCTCTCATACTGGTACTCCCTCTCAATTCTTTTTGGTGCTAAAATTCTCTACCTCTTCTTCCGACTCTTCCTCTCCCTCGACCGACATCTCTCCCTCCCCTAGGACTATGTCCCGATAAAAGGGTGACATTGTCATCTTCTTCATTTTCAACTCCTTCATTCAAGAGTACTTCCCTCCCTTGAAGATTACCTAAGGCTATTTCAATTCGCTCCATCTGGTCTGTCAATGTACTAATAACTTAATTCAAATGAGTAATTGTTCCGACCTATGCTTCTCTCTACCTAGCTTCATTGATCTCCCCTCCATTTCTTTTGTCTTGGTTCATGATTGTACAAACAGTAGTTAAATATGTTTAGGATCTCACACACTCAACTCACTGATTTTACACTTAGAGGACTTGTGGACACACAAAGGTCGGTTGTTTGGGAAAATGACTAAATTATGATCAAGGTAGGCTAATATATGGGTAAAGCAATTCTGATAGCAGCCAGCTATTCAAGGCAATCAGGATAAGTTAATTATGAAATAACAACAAAATAAAATTGAACAAACAAATAAGGAACATAAAGATATTTTTGGATAGAATTGCACACTGAAAAAAAATCCAAAAAGAAACGACATGAAGATTTTAAGAACCATTTAATTTTCCTTTTCACATAATTCGAGAAATTTAGAAGTTATCTTCAAGTGTAAGAAAAAAAAATATCAAACACAACAGTTCTAGATTTAGATGGTTTAAGAAAAATGGGAATCAAAGTTTATTTGATCTTCAAATAAACTTGCAAATGATCTAAAATAAATGATAAGGATCGTTTATAGTCACCATCGTAAGAACAAATATGATAAGAATTTTTTTTTTTTTTGCCCTTTTTTTTCAAGATCTGTGATTTTTAGGAAGAAGAGGAGAACAAAGTGAAAATTGATGAAATGCAAGAAAATAAATGGACAGATATAAAGAAAAAATAAACGTAGAAATGAAAGATAAACTTAATTCTAGAGTCGGCCACAAAGATGCAACCTAGGCTCAGATACCAAATTGATAAGGCAACCCTAATCCTCAGCCCAACGATCCAAGTTTTTGTTGAAGCAAGAACCCTTGAATCAAAGTAATTAACACCTCTTATACAAAATTCGGATCAACCAAGAGATAAGGCTAGAATTAGATTTTCTCTTACAATCTTACGATCAAAGATCGATAAGCAAGATTTGGAAACCTTGTTCTAAATTGAGTCACTCCACAATTGAACTTGATCAAGATTTGATTGAATGACTCAGATGCAATTTATCACAAGAATTGCTTGAAACTTAGAAATGACAAAATTGATACTCGGAAGATCTCAATTGCATTCATCCACGATTCTGATTTTTACCTAACATATTGTGGGTATTTATAGTCTCCAAACAAAAGATGCTTGTGGCTAGGATTCAATCCAGTTCCCAGTCTCCACAAAGACAAAGTCAATTTGACCATTTGACCATTTGACCATTACAAAACGAAAAGAAAAAATAATAAAATCTTTTGACAAACGTTAATATGTTTGATTGGCTAAAGAGATAAACTTGAAATTTATTGGGCTTTACCTGGGTAGGTTTGAATCTTCGTGTTGACATTTTTAACACACATCTACTTGTTCGAATCTTCTTTTCTCGGGTCTGTTTTAGTCCGTTAATTGTTAGGATCGCACAACAACGCACACGCTCGATCTAGATAAATACAAAGAACAGGATAGAGAAAAGTGCAAGGAGAACTCTTGCTAAAAAGATTTTTTTTATTGATGACTTAACGTATGTATAGTAAGAAAGAATTACAGGGAATAGAAGTACATTTTAAAAGCTCAGACGGGATATATATAGAGTTCAGTTTACTATATATAGCTTTACCAGATTTAACCATCTACTATATATAGCTATTTACTATATATACCTTTACCCAATTTAACCATCAACTAATATATAGCTATTTACCATATATAGCTTTACCGGATATAGATTTACCAAATATAGCTTTTTTGGATATAACCGTTAACCAAGCTATAAATAAGCAGCAGGCTCTATAGCCTAACAATTCTCCCACTTGTAGAGTCAACCAAGAATTTCATTCTCAAATGACCATGAGCATCTTCATGGTCTTTATGGCACCATATCAATTGAGGCTTTGCACAACCTCAATATTCCAACATTAACACATTTTGTTAACATGTTTGCTGGATTCTTTGCACCCTCTATCTTCTCCAAACACATCACCATCTTTCACTAATCTACAAGTGAAATGGTATCGTCTTCTGTGTTTTCTCTTTAAATGATAGACCGGGTTCCTTCGCCAACTGTATGACACTCTGACTATCTCTATAAAGAATATCTTCGTGCTACTTCTTGCCCATTCTTCCAGATAGTCAGTCATCCATATCGTCTCCTTTCCAGCTTCAACTACTGCCACGTACTCAACCTCAGTACAACGCATTTTTGAAGCCTAGACATCTTATCATCCATGGCTTGCTCCTACTTGGTTGTATCCTCCAATTGTAGGGTCTCGTCAAAGGGCTCTGGTTCCCTTTCATCAGCAACAAATAGTGCAATGAAGGTACATACATATCGTGTACTCTGTTAGTATAGGATGATCTTCTCAACATCAGTTCAGGTGTCACTTGCTCCACTGTTGATTCCTCCGCAACAACCTCAGGAGTTTGTTGAGTATCTGCTACAAGATCACTTGGTGATTTTCTCCGCAACTCAACCTCAACTCCCACTTGCTTTGTTTTCTTGGAACCTTGCTCCACATCTGGTTCCTCAGCAGTAGTCTCAAGAGTTTCTTGAGTATTTGCTACAATATCACTAGGTGAGTTTCCCTACAACTCAAGCTCAACTCCCACTTGCTTCGTGGTCTTGGAACCTTGCTCCACATTTGGTTCCTCAGCAGTAGTCTCAGGAGTTTCATGAGTATCTGCTACAACATCACTAAGTGAGTTTTCCTGCAACTTAAGCTCAACTCCTACTTGCTTCATCGAACCTTGCTCCACATATGGTTCCATTTCCAACCGCACTTTCTTCAATTCTCTGGCGGTCCTTGTGAAGCTAACTCGTTTCTGCTTGCTCATAACATAGTTCTCACAACGACCCACATCAACAGATTTCAGACCTTCTAAAACTCCTTTCGCAGCCAGCCTCTTCATTCCTTTCGCGCTCATATGTTCAAGTCTATTGTGTCGTAGACTAGAATTTGAAGCATTCTCAGCAACAACAGCTATGTTCATACACCCTGCAGTGGTGTATAAGGTTCCAGATTTTGAGCCACGTGCTACCACCGTAGCACCCTTCATAATCTTCCACGAACTCTTCCCTAACTTTGTTGCATAACCTATGCTGTCCAACTGACCAATAGAGATCAAATTCTTCTTGAGACCAGAAATATATCTGACATTCTCTTGTTGTTTTTCCTTCTATCACATTCTTTTTCCTTCTATCACATTCCTTTAAAAATAATTCTTTTTTGAGAAATAAAAAATTTTACACTTTTTAAAATTCTACGTTACACATTCCTTTCCCTAAAACACGATTCTTGACGGGTAGAGAACAATAAATTTTTTTTATTTAAATATTGATTTAGCTTAGTTGGTTAGCTGGATTGGCCTTAACTCACTCAAACTTCAACTTTTTTTTTTTTTTTTGGTCGAAAATTTTATTACTGGATGTATGGCACCTAAACCTTCTAGTTACCCTCACTAGTTTCTTTTCTATACATTGTCTCATCCATTAATCTATTTTTACCTATTTTTGCTATATTTCAACTCACCCTTCGGTTGAAAAGATCGGGAACCATTCTTGATCGTTAAAATTTATTTACTGTGACAAACAAGATCTCATAACCATTATCACAGTCATTACAACCCCTAACATTAGTTCTTGATAATGTACCTAATGACATGTACCGAAAAAAAATTAAAAAAAGCACTCAAAGATGAAGATAGAGGTTGCAAATCTTGTTGAGTCACTTGTGGCTTTAGTGGAAGGGAGTGGAGATCAGACAAGGAAATATTCAGTCCTAGGTACTTGTAACAGCTAGAAAGGTTGATGGAAGAGAAGTTAGCACGTTGCAACTTGAAAGGGAAAATAATGACACGCTAAAATATATAGAAAATTTTATATGTTTACAACACATAGCACAGTTTTGTGTGTTTCGTACGGTCTTGAATGACTCATTGTAAATATTTTGTTGCCTATAATTATAAAAATATTCATATTTGATATAACTATATTTACAAGTTCAATATCTAAAATTACAGAAAATGGAATATTTGATGCATTGATATATTCCATTTTGTAAGTGGTTATACATATAACATCCGAGCCTTGACGAGGAGTAAATCAGTGGTTATACATAATAAAGTGATATAAGGTAAATGACACATAAAGTAAATAGTCATATATATTAAATAACTCTGTACAGTAAAAGTCTATATCTGGTAAAGATATATATGGTAGAATATACAGTAAATCGAACAATATATGGCTTTAAAAATCTATTTTCCATATTCTATATTTTATGTTGTCTTTGTTACCGTATACACCTAAACTCATCCATATAAACCTTATGTATTTTATGTAGTTTCTGTCACTGTATACACCTAAATTCTAAGCCAATGTTCCTTCTTACATTTTTTTCTCTCATATTCTTTGTGTTCATCTAGATTAAGTGGATGCATTATTGTGCGGTCCTAACAACTAGTATCAGACGTAGACGAGATCACCATGATCTGTGAAGATGGAAAGTTCAAAGATTGGAATTGAGAAGTTCGATGGATCCAATTTTAGTTTCTAGAATATGCAAAAATTGAAGATTATCTATACCAGAAAGGTCTTCACACTCTATACAGAAAGGTCTTCACAAGCCCCTCTTCATGTAACACTTTAGTCCCAACGAGGAGTTTTGTATACTCAATTTTTCCATTAATAATTTGAATTCTTTGAATTTTATTGTGAGTCTTAGGGTTGAATTTCAAGAGGGTGCGGGAAAAAAAATTCTTAGAAAAATTCAAAAAAATAAAGAAAAATATAAACGAAAATGAAGAAAATTAGGAAAATGGGTCAAAATTAATCTCGAGAGCCAAATTGGTCATTTTGATCCACATTACGTGATTAACTATCTAAAGAAACCCTAATCAGACTCCTTCCACCTCAAGCATGATTCCGACCATACATCTTTCAAGAACTTGCTCAGAAACCTGTTGAGATCAAGTCTGAATACTTGAATCATCAAAATCCATCATGAATCAAAAAAAGAACCAGATAAGATTTCATATTTTTTACTCTCAAAGTTTCCTCAAATCCGTGAGGTTTTTTAAGTAATTGGGTTCTAAGATTTTAGTAGGATGATCTTGTAAGGGTGTGACGACCCTATTTTTCGATTGTTATAAAGTCACTGTCACATGCATGACGTGATCTTTTTATGCAGAAACATTTATTTGACGATGTCATGGACTTAAACGTTCATAGTAAAAGCATTAAAACAAAATAATGAAAAATAATCAATGTGAAATATAAATAAATCAAAGAAAAGATTAAAACGATATCTTAATCTAACCTATGAGCTACGAAATAAAAAAAATGTAACTCTCCTAATACAAGTTCCATGATCTTCAACGCGATGCCGTTGTCCTCTATACATGGGTGCCTTGGCTTTACTTAAAATATAAGAATCACACGAGGCATGAATATTTGAAGAAATACTCATTATGTGAACTAGTCATTGGGATCAGAGAATGCAAGTACATATAGAATGATGGGACATATAATTTAAAACCGTCTCCTCTTAGGCGACTTTTTATTAGGCGGCTTTTTAGTCGAGGGAGATTGGATGTGTAGTACTTCTTTACATACAACATACACATGTGAGCATGGGCCCACTAGGCAGGCTTGCACACTCCCTAGGTTTGCTGGTCGAGTTAGCTTTTCTGGGCTGTTGTCGAACACCTGGAGGGAATAGTGACGGTCGTAACATCATGGTAAATGTGACAGTTATTTTAGTCTCATAGTGTACACGTCCGTACTCATCATAAAAGGGGCAGTATCCCGATGCCCGTGAATATATAATTATGCATGAAGTCAATATTTTCCATCATAATAAATATGCAAGACAACCCTTATTCTTTCATCACATATCACACTTGGTAATATGCATACATAAACTCTCATCAAATCAATTCATTCATAACAATACTTTCAAATCATGGCATAGGGGTTGTGCACCGTAAATTTTCCTTATTTCAAAACATATCATAGCACGTCATAGTATACCATATCACACAAAGAACATGTGCAGGGCCATTAGGCACGTGTCATTATATATAAATCAATTCCTTCAGCCAAACCGATAGTAGAACCATTTACTTCGTTGGCCTTGGTCGAAGCTACTACGACCCCTTGATGCAAACTTAACGTTGGTCTCTAAAATATAATTCTACCTAAGGAGTCCCACAATCATAAATTAGAATTCTACTATGGAAATTTGCTCACCTAAATTTTTATAAAATAATTTAAGCTTCACTCCAAATAATTTAAACTAGTTAAAAGTAGTCATACTAACCTTAAACGCTTCTAAAGAAGTGAAACTAGTAGAAAAGGTTATGAGCATATTACATCCAAGTTGGATCCGCCGAAATGCTAACTTCGAGCCATCATAAACTATAATCTCCAACTACCTTCGAATCGCTCAAGTGGGATGAAAAGAAAACCAAGGCTCTCTTTTATAGTGGAGTTCAACTCCCTACTTTCTCAACATAACCGATGTGAGGTTGTGCAAAGCTTTAATTGGTTTGTGCAGTGAAGATATTTATGATCATTTGAGAATGAAATTCTTAGTTGACTGAATTAATGTACAAGTGTGAGAATTGTTAGGTTATAGAGTCGCTTCTAGTCAATGGTTATATATATTAAACTATATATAAAACAACTATGAATAGCAAAAGCTAGATGTACCTTTATGATAACTGAACCATATACATACCTCTTAGATAGTATTTCGAAAGCCTACTTTTTGCCTTATCTATATTGTCTACTACTGTACGTACCTGCAGTCATCAATATAAATCTCAAGCCAATATTCCTGCTTGCATTTTCTCTCTCTTATTTTTTGTGTTCAACTAGATCGAGTAGGTGTATTGTTGTGCAGTCCTTACAAAATGGTCACCAATAACAAACTAGGTTCTCCTACATGAGTCTGCACAGCTCTACCGACTATGAGTAGTTTGAATCCTCATCTTGATCTTTTGTACTGTTGTGTTTGTAAGTTGAACCAATTTTGATCGATGCAACGTTTCCTACTTCTTTCAAGATTATAGAGGACCGACACCTTCATCCATATAATGCTTCAAAAAGTGTCATCTGATGGTCGCAAAAAAAAATATTGTTGTAAGAGAACTCTATGAGGTGTAACGGGTTGTCCTAGGCAGAGTCTATAATACATGTCCTTAGCATGTATTCAAGAATCTCATTTAATCTCTCAATTTGTCCATTCGTATGTGAATGGAAGACTTTGCTAAACTTCAATTGTGTTCTCATTGCATTCGGTAAGCTCCTCTCGAAATGAGAAGTGAACCTTGTATCCCAGTTTGACTCAATGAAATATGACATTGCATGAATTTGAACTATTTTCTTTTGGTGCAACTTAAGATAAATGTAATAATTCAAAAAAAAAAAAAATAATAATAATAATAATAATAATAAATAAATAAATAAAGAAGACAGCAGCAGCGCTGTCATGGAGAAAGGAGGAATGGATAGGTGGATTGAAGGGGTTTGGTATATCAACTAAATTAGCAGTTCGTAGAGGGACTATTGAAGATGATGAAGAAGGGTGGTTTTGTTTTGGTGTTAGTGTTATGGATGGTGGTGGTTGGCGTTGGCAAGGCCGACGAGGAAGCACGAAATAATATCGAAGAAACAGTAGGTAGAGTAATATCGGCATCGGCAGCATCCACTCCTTCGCCTCCCAACTCCTATTGGGAGGAGGTTCGAAAAGTGCTCAATAGAGCCGTCACCTGCCTCTTCCCACCATAAATAGACTTCCGACCAGGAAATCCGGTGGAAGATGGACAAGTGAACGGGAATGAGAATATGAAGGAGTCCATTACCAAGAGCTTCCACACAACCAAACAAATGGTGGAGGATTCTGCCAAGGCTGCCGCTCAAACGCTCCAACCACAACCAGATTCGGAACTCTAGAATCTCGGAAACTAAGGAAGGAGAAACTTACCCATGTGTTCGGTAATTCGAAAGATTCTTCAGCGATTGTGGTGGTAGTGTGCAAACGTGAGGATGGGGGAACGAGTGTGATGATTTTCAGCCAATGAAACTCTAAATTTAAGCTGAATCGAACGTTTATTCGAAGGTAACGAAAAACCCATATCACCGAACCTTTCAATCTTGATATCTTGGTTCATATTGCATAATAAATTATGAAATAGAGCTTGTTAGAATCATAATAAGGAGATCTATAAAGTTGTAGTGGAAGTCGGGACGAAATTCGGGCTGTAGGGGTGGATTATGACTTCGGGACATAATCCGTATTAATAGAAAAGTTGGAAAATTTCAGAAAAATGCAAGGAAGAAGGAGCGCGTGCACTACACGCAGGGCGCGTGAGGAGCCGCGACTGAGCTTGCGACTGGGAGTTCTCCTAGCACGTGGGACAAACACATCGAGAATGTGAGGGCGTGTGAGGCCTCATTTCGGCTTCCGGTTTGTCCCGTTCGATTCGTTTTGACCTGTTCTATTAAAATTGGCCTATATTTATCTTGAAATTGGTGAAATATAGGTCTAATAGGAAGGAATTGTGTTGAAATACCTTATTAAACGTACATCCAAGGGAAAAGAAGTTCAAAACCAAGTAAGTAGCATATCGATCTTTGAACTAGTTCTTAACTTGTTTTACAACATGTGAGTATGTTGTTTACCTGATTAAGAGCTTAGTATGTTAAGATGAGCTTTGATGATATTGAATGTTTATTGTATATTGTGACTGCTTGCCTGTGATGTAAGCATGTTATAAATGATTACGGGAATGTTCTATGTGTCGAACATTGTAAATGTATGAAAGCATGCGTCAGATGTGAGTATGCTATTCAGGTTAATGGAAAGGTTATGACTCTAGGATATGCTTACAAATTGTGTGTCATGGCTTATTTATATGAGTATGATAGTCTACTAATTCCCGCGGAGTTCCTGACCAACGAGATTTGTGCTAAGTCAGGGAGCATGAGTACTCCTGACCGTTGGTATATGAGATAAACAGGCCGCTAGAGAAATTAGTAGACGGGCCGTATTTGACCGAGAGCGAGTTTTACATACAAGTCTGAAAATTCTAGACAAGCATATCAAAAGAGAGTCAGTAACCTAAGCTGGAGGTAGCTGAGATACCTCATTAATGAACAGATGACCCCAGTAAGAGAAACTAGGAGTCAATGACGAATAAAACTTAAAAACACCCGGAAAGATTAGTTATGAATTCATGAAAGATAAAGTTGGCTACTTACTGGGTAATTTAATTACTCATCAAAATTATTTAACTTTTCTTTCTAGATTTAGTTGATGCAGGCCAACCGAAGATGAGGATGAGACCAGCGGGCTAGAGGCTATTTGAGAATCCATGTCTGTGTCTGTTTTGTGTACTTATGCTTTCACTGTCAAGAATTTACTTTGGTCGTTTTTAGTTTTAAATAGTACTGGTTTTAAATGTTTTATTCGATGTTTTTGGAAATATTTTAAAATTTATGATTGGTTGTCGGAGTTTATTATCGATGTCAGTGGTAGCTCTTGTGAATCGTGTTGACGATGAACGGGTGTTGCAATAAACGAAGCTCCTTTCACACACTTCACTCTACGAAGAGTTTCACATTCCTTGTTAATTGGGTCAAGTCTACGCTGATCTTGGAAAATTATCGAATGAATATCTTATAGTACCATGCTAACCTCAGGAAACTCCTCACATCTACGGTTGAGGTTGGCCATGGTGGTCTCCTTAGATATACCACATGCTCTACATTAGTTTTGGAGTACACCAGTATATCATATATGAAAACTATCAAGAATGTATCGAAGAAGTATTTAAATATCCAGTTCATCAATTTCATAAATGTTGTAGGGACATTGTTAAGTCAACAGATGTTGTCTTGAACTCATAATACTCATAACTTCTTTTAAAGGAGATCTTAGGTATACCCTCTTTGTTGGTCTTCAACTGATGGTAACCAGTTAACAGGTTAATTTTGGAGAACACTAAAGCTAAATACAACTGATCGAACCGGTCATCAATGTTAGGTTATGGAGTCTGCTGCTTATTTATAGCTGAGTCAACGATTATACATAGTAAAGCTATATTTGGTAAATGACATATAAAGTAAATTGTCATAAATAGTAAATAGCTATGTATAATAAAAAACTATATCGGGTAAAACTATATATGATAAATAGTTATATATAGTAGATGGTTATATCTGGAAAACCTAAATATAGTAAGCTAAACCATATATATATCCCTTAGGTAGAGCTTTGAAAATGGAACTTTCTATTCTCTGTATTCTCTCTTGCTGTACATACTTGAAGTCATCAATACAAATTTCTTTAGCCAGAGTTCTCCTTGCATTTTCTCTCTCCTATTCTTTGTGTTCATCTAGATCGAGTGTGTGCGTTGTTGTGCGACCCTAACAATCAATGCGTGACAACAGATACTTGTTCTTGATGGTCATCATGTTCAGCTCTTGCTAGTCTATACATAACCGCACGGAACCATTATTCTTCTTTATTAATATTACCATGGTCCCCAGGCGATACCTTCGATCATATGAGTCTCCTAGGCAACTACATTTTGACCTCCTTGATCTTAGTTGGACCATTAAGTATGGAGCACTTAACATTGGAATCGTCATCATCTCAATTTCGATCCCAAAACTAACTTCTCTAACTGCAAAAAATTATAGCAATACATCGAAAATGACAGCTTCAAACTCTTGTATTACAAATGTTGAGGCTAGGTTCCCTCTCATGTCTTGCACGTCTGCGACGCTAGCCAATAGAGCCCAAGCACCATGACTTACTAGCTTCTTCCCCTTCGAAGTGAATATCACTTTCGATGAACCATGGCCATTTTTTAGGAAGTGGCACAGATTTAGTTGGCCACTCTCCAGCAATTTTTAGGATAAGTTAAATATTTAAATAGGTGAATCTGCTCATAAAGATTTCATCACTCTTTCTTAGCAAAGTCAAATTGCAATTCTCTCTCTGTTATTTTTACGCATTTTATTTCCTTTAACAACTTTCTTCTCTCTTCCCGTCAAACGATTTCCTCTCACATCAATTGTGAAAAGGGATTTCCGTGCCGATTGTCGAAAAACAACAAGTGGTATCAGAGCCAGGTTCAAGGCCCACTCGTTGTAGTTGGGCCTTGTTAGCATCGGGTACTGAACGGTGGCGGTCGTCGTCACCTTGATCACATTGTCTTCCTGATCACTCGCTCAACGACAACTCGACGCCTGTCATCACGGCGTCGACCTCTTTGTGGCGGTGATGGAGATGTCAGCACACGACGACGGCTTGGAGGAGTGAGCGAGCCTGCACGTCAACCTACAGGCGCAAGGGTTATGGCACGCTGTCGAGCCAGAGGAAGGAGAAACAATTGAGTACCGGGAGGATCAGCTGGCGTTCGCCGCCATATTATGGTCTGTGCCCCCAGAAATGCTGGCGTCTCTCTCCACCAAATGCACCAAATGCACAGCAAGTGCAGGAATCCAACATCGAGCAGCAGCGAAAGGAGCTCTCAGAGATTCGCTTTAAGGACAGCGAATCCGTCGATGATTTTTCAATGCGGATCACGGGGCTCGCCAACAGCATCACCACTCTCGGTGGCAGCATCAGTGAGATAGAACTCGTGAAGAAGATGCTGCAAGTTGTCCCCAATCACCTCGAGCAAGTCGCGATTTCAATCGAGACATTGCTTGACGTGAACAACCTAACAGTGGAAGAGATGACTAGAAGACTGCGTAACATCGAGCAGCGGAAGAAAAATACCGCTTCAGCTGTCGACAAGGAGGGTCGTCTACTCCTCACGGAGGAGGAATGATTTGCATGCCTACTCCTCACGGAGGAGGAATGACTTGCACGCCTAAAGCGCTCCATGACAACACCGACGAGAGCAACGGACCCTCTAGCCGCAGAGGCGGTAAGAAGCCATGGAAGTCTCACGGGCGCATGCGCGGGAAAAGATGGTGATAAAAGAAAGGAGTCGATCGATGGTAGGCTGATCCAGTGCTCGAACTGTGGGAAGAGAGGTCACCTGAACAAGAATTGTTGGAGCAAGCTCAGGAACAAGGACGGATTCGCTGTCCTTAAAGCGAATCTCTGAGAGCTCCTTTCGCTGCTGCTCGATGTTGGATTCCTGCACTTGCTGTGCATTTGGTGCATTTGGTGGAGAGAGACGCCAGCATTTCTGGGGGCACAGACCATAATATGGCGGCGAACGCCAGCTGATCCTCCCGGTACTCAATTGTTTCTCCTTCCTCTGGCTCGACAGCGTGCCATAACCCTTGCGCCTGTAGGTTGGAGGTAATCGATGACAGCGTAACTGCTCCTCTGGTGAGCGTCGAACCCGAGGAAGAGCTCCAGCTAGGCGTAGCAAAGGCACCAGCTGGGGAGCCAATTCAACTAACGGAGAAGCGAGTGTTCGCTCAGATCGGCAAGAGGGACAAGCAGCATGAGCACCGGTGATGGGTCCTTGACAAAGGGGCAACAAACCATATGACCAGGGCTAGATCTGCATTCTCTGAGCTCGAATCAGAAATTCGCGGGACGGTGAAATTTGGCGACGACTCTGTCGTCGAGATCGAAGGGCACGGCACCATCTTGTTCATCAGCAAGGGAGGCGAGCACCGCAAGCTGACTGACGTCTACTTCATCCCGAGGCTCAAGGCTAACCTTGTGAGCCTGGGTCAACTCGATGAGGTCGACTACTTCTTTTCCATCAAGCGCGGGCTACTCAAAATCTGCGATGATCGACAACGGTTGCTCACGCAAGTTCGGCGCATGACAAACCATCTTTCCATCCTGGAGTTAGAGATAGAGCAACCCGTCAGCCTTCGGCAAAGACCGAAGAGGTATCTTGGAGGTGGCACGCAAGGTACGGGCACTTAAACTTTCCTACTCTAGAAAAACTACAGAAGGAGGAGATGGTGCACAGTTTGCCAAAAATCAAAGGCATGAACAAGCTGTAAGACGGGTTCCTCATCGGCAAACAGAGGTGCACCCCCTTTCCGTCTCGAACATCCCACTGCGCCGATGAGCCGTTGGAGCTTGTACACGGCGATATCTGCGGGCCCATCTAGCCGGCGACCCCAGGTGGTAAGACCCTCTTCCTCCTGTTGGTTGATGACAAAAGCCGCTCATGTGGTTGATCCTGCTGCAAGCGAAAAGTGAGGCAGCAAAGGCGGTTAAGCGCATTCAAGCGCTAGCGGAGGCCGAATGCGGGGCGAAGATGCGATTGCTGCGCATAGACCGAGGCGGAGAATTCACCTCAACAAGTTTCGGTAAGTACTACGATGAGTTCGATATACAATGACAACTAACGGTGCCCTACTCCCTTAGCAGAACGGAGTAGTGGAACACCAAAATTAGACCATCGTCGGGATAGCGAGGTCTTTGCTGATGACGGCCGGGATGCCTGGGAGATTCTGGGGAGAGGCGGTAATGATGGCCGTCTATCTCTTCAATCAGTCGCCAATCCGAAGTCTCGATGGGAAGACGCCATATGACGCCTGGTACAACAAAAAGCCAGCGGTACATCATTTTCGAGTGTTCGGCTACATCGCATACATGAAGGTAATGCTCCCCACCCTACCAAGCTCGATCCTAGGAGGCTGAAGGTCGTCTTCATCGGCTATGAACCCAGGAGCAAGGCGTACAGATGCTGTGATCCTATAGGGGGGAGAGCTCACGTGTCTCACAACGTCATCTTCGACGAAAGCACCTTCTAGCAATGGAACGACGTGATCGAGGCAGACCATAACCCAGATCAATTCATGGTTGAGTACCTCATCACCGAGTCGGAAGAAGGAGGAGCCCAGCATGGAACCGTCACCGCCGCCAGAAAGTGCACCCCCTGAACCAGTTGAGTTTGCAACACCACGGACTGCGGATTCGACACTGGATGCCGATCACGATGATGAACTTGTGGCCAGGTACCGGAGGATGGACGACCTAGTGGGAGGAGATGAACCACTTGGACTGGCAGCGCGCGAGCTTGAAGAAGTGGTCGAACTGCATGCCATCAGCGCAGATGAACCGAACACCTTCGTCGAAGCAAAAAGGAACCCATGCTAGCTGAAGGCAATGCAAGAGGAGATTACATCCATGACCGAGAACCAGACGTGGAGTCTGGAGGATATGCCGCTGGGACACTGAGCCATAGGGCTCAAATGGGTCTTCAAACTGAAGCCCAACGAAAAGGGAGAAGTTGAAGCACAAGGCCTGTCTTGTGGCAAAGAGCTACGTCGAGAAGTAAAGAGTGTACTTCGAAGAGGTATTTTCGCCGGTGGCAAGGTGAGAATCCGTCCGCCTTTTGCTGGCAATTGCGGCATATTGTTCTTGGGAGGTCCACCACATGGACGTGAAGTCCACTTTTCTTAACGGAGAGCTGAAGGAGACCGTCTACGTCCGACAACCACCTGGCTTCCTAGACATCGACAACCCGGGTAAGGTACTGGGCCTGCACAAGGCACTCTATGGGCTTCGGCAAGCACCACGAGCCTGGAACGCGAAGCTCAACAGTACCCTACTATCACTGAAGTTAAAGCGTTATGCCTCTAAGCATGGCATGTACACGCACAGCCACGGCGAGCAGCGACTGATTGTGGAAGTGTACGTCGACGACCTCATAATCACTAGAGGCGACATGAAAGTCCTCATAAGGTTCAAGAGAGAGATGTCAAAGAACTTCAAGATGAGCGATCTCCGTGTACTCAGCTACTACCTCGGTATCGAAGTGCAACAGAGTACTGCTGGCATTACCATCTGTCAAAGTGCGTACGCAAAGAAGCTGTTAGATACTGTTGGGTAGCAGACAGTAATCCTACAAGGACGTCAATGGAGGCCCGACTTCAGCTGAGGAAGGCCGGCACTACGACAGTAGTTGACTCCACCAATTACCGCAGCATTGTCAGGAGTTTGCGCTATCTGGTAAACACTCGCCCTGATCTTGTTTATTCCGTTGGATACATGAGTAGGTTTATGGAAGCACCTAGGGAGGAGCATCTAGTGGCTGTCAAACGCATCCTACACTATGTAGCCGGAACCAGAGGCTGGGGTGTAAGATACTGCGCAGGGAGAGGAAAGGAGAAGCTTAAGCTAGTCGTTTACAGTGATAGTGACATAGTCGGTGACGTTGATGATCGTAAGAGCACCAGCGAGATGATTTACTTCCTCTCAGGCGGCACGATCTGCTGGCAATCAACTAAGCAAAAGGTAGTTGCTTTATCTTCTTGCGAAGCAGAGTACATTGTCGCTTCGACAGCAGCAACACAGGGGGTCTGGCTTGCGCGACTGATGGAGGAATTCATCGAAAAAGAAGGCGATCCACCAATGCTTTATGTGGACAACAAAGCTATGATCTCCCTGATTAAAAATCCGGTTTTGCACGACCGAAGCAAGTACATAGAGATTAGGTTCCATTATATTCGGGAGTGTACAGATCGGGGACTTATCAAGATTGACTTCATCCGGACAGAGGAACAGCTTGAAGACATCTTCACCAAGTCTCTCGCACGGGTAAAATTTGAGGAACTAAGTTCAAAGATCGGAGTTCAAATAATAAGGTAGATATACCACAGGTTCTAGGAGGAAATTGTTAGATAAAACTTGAGGTTTTCTTATTTAGCTTTACACGTTTCCATTAGTTGATTGAATATCTTGCTTTGACCACTTGACAAACACGTCAAATGGATTACCAACTTTTTAGATGGTCATTTTGTAGGAAGTGACACAGATTTAGTTGGTCACTCTCGGGCCATTTTTAGGATAAGTTAAATATTTAAATAGGTGAATCTGCTCACAAAGATTTCATCACCTCTTTCTTAGCAAAGTCAAATTGCAATTCTCTCTCTGTTATTTTTACGCATTTTATTTTTTTCCAACAACTTTCCTCTTTCTTCCGGTCAAACGATTTCCTCTCACATCAATTGTGAAAAGGGATTTCCATGGCCGATTGTCGAAAGACAACATGAAAATCGATGAATGTGTATCGCCTTTAACTTAACGGTTTTCAGATCATTGTAAGTTTCTTCCCCTCTCCAATCGATGGAAGATCTCATAATCCACCCGATATTGGCACATCTTCTAGTGACTAGCTCTGATATCATTTGTATTGTCATCAACCCGTTTTAAAATGCGCCTATTAGGGAGAGGTTTCCACACCCTTATAAGGATTGCTTTGTTCCTCTCTCCAACCGCTAGCAGATATTGTTTGTTTTAGTATGTTATGTATCGTCCTCAACCTCATAGTTTTAAAACACATCTACTAGGTTGACGTTTACACACCCTTACAAGGAATGCTTCATTCCCCTCTCAAACAATTGTGGGATCTCACAATAAGTGGTTGAGTGTTCTAAGGTGCCAAACTCAAGTTTTGGTCCTCTTAAGAGGGTCGTGGGTTCAAATCCAACTTCTAACAAATAATATTATTGTAAGGAAAATGTCGAGCCAAAGTGTATAATTTCTACTAGTGTTGGGGGCTTCGGTTGAAAGTTTCCAGATATATTCATAACCTCAAGAACTTGATCTCAATTGGTATGTTGGATAACATAGGTTCAATCAAGTCGATAGACAGACATATGATAACATAGGTTCAATCAAGTCGATAGACAGACATAGGACGCAACGTTAAGAGCATGACTAGGGGGTTTACTTAATATAACAAAGAGATGAGAGACGGGGGTTTTAACAAAGAGATGAGAGACTAGGGGGGTTTACTTAATGTAACAAAGAGATGAGAGACTAGGGGTTTCCTTAATGTAACAAAGAGATGAGAGACTAGGGGGTTTGCTTAATGTAACAAAGAGATGAGAGACTAGGGGGTTTGCTTAATGTAACACAGAGATGAGAGACCAGGGGGTTTGCTTAATGTAACACAGAGATGAGAGACCAGGGGGTTTGCTTAATGTAACAAAGAGATGAGAGACTAGGGGTTTGCTTAATGTAACAAAGAGATGAGAGACTAGGGGTTTCCTTAATGTAACAAAGAGATGAGAGACTAGGGGGTTTGCTTAATGTAACACAGAGATGAGAGACCAGGGGGTTTGCTTAATGTAACAAAGAGATGAGAGACTAGGGGTTTGCTTAATGTAACAAAGAGATGAGAGACTAGGGGGTTAACTTAATGTAACAGAGATGAGAGACTAGGGGGGTTTACTTAATGTAACAAAGAGATGAGAGACTAGGGGTTTACTTAATGTAACAAAGAGATGAGAGACCAGGGGGTTAACTTAATGTAACAAAGAGATGAGAGACTAGGGGGGTTTGCTTAATGTAACACATAGATGAGAGACTAGGGGTTTGCTTAATGTAACACAGAGATGAGAGACTAGGGGTTTGCTTAATGTAACACAGAGATGAGAGACTAGGGGTTTGCTTAATGTAACAAAGAGATGAGAGACTAAGGGGTTTACTTAATGTAACAATGAAATAAGACTAGGGGATGATGATGATGAGGGTGTTCATGGGGAGTATGACACTATGGGGTTCCGCTAGGGTCCAAGGGGTATGCTAGCGCCCCTTGGAGATTCACATTCGCATGTGTGGGTCGTGTGCATGGAAGTACTAGATAGGTTTTTTACTATGGTTGTGCTTTCAAGAGATAAAAGATGTTTTAAATGTTTTCAACACTTATACTAGAGATGAGGTTTACTTTAAGAGTTATATTCCAGATTTAAATTTAGGGTTGTTACAGATGTTAACTACTAAAGTCCTAAAACTGTTGCTGAAGAACTAGACGTAGAGCAAGTGAAACCTAAACAAGTGTTGAGAAGATCATCTAGAACTATTAGAAAATCATATACATATTTATCTTCATTACACTATGATATGAACCAAGAGACATCAATCATACAATATACGTCAATGAAGATGTGAAGAAAATGTTGTTGAAATTATCAAAAGATATTTCAATTTTGCCTCATTGAAGAAGAATGAAGCTTCATTGTTATACATTTTGGGTGAATCATAATAAAGAGTAATGTAGAGTTATGGTGTTTCTTTAATGTATTTTAAAGCTTATTTATACAGTTCCTAATTATGGCCATAAAGTATACATAGTGGCTAGTTACAGTCATAAAGTATGAATGTTACAAACTCTTGAGATGCCTCACGTAAGATTAAGGGTTTTATTTTGACGCAATATAAAGTCATGTATGTTATCATTGTGAAGGAGACTTGGAAAATGTAGTAAAAGGGACATTTAGGCTTTCCTTTAGCCAATATAAAGTCATGTATGTTATCATTTGTGCTTTCCTTTAGCCAATGACAAAGTTTCTTTGCAATTCTACGTAGTTTCGGTTGTATCTAGAGTCATTCAAGCTCAATATGATCAATCTTGCTTGTGGAGTGATTCGAAACTCAAACAAGTGTTCTTACCTTGAGATATTTGATCAACAAGGTAATATGAATTTTACTTACTCTTGGAGTGATTCTTTATCATTAGGGCTAAGTTTAAATTGCATGTTTAAAATCATTCAAGCTAAACATGATCGATTTTGCTTATGGAGTGATTCGGATCTCAAACAAGTATTCTTGCTGTGACATTTTGGTCAACAAGGTAATTCGAATCTTACTTCTCTTGTAGTGATTTTGATATCATTTGGTATCATAGCTTTCCCTTGGGTTGATTTCTTATCATTTGGTATTAGAGCTTTTCCAAGGGTTGATTCATTATTATTTGGTAGGAGAGCTTTTCTTGGGTTGATTCCTTATCACAGTATCTATTGCTAACTGGTGAAGGAGAACCAAAGTCCTTTGATGAGGCCCTATAGGTAGAAGATTCAACCAAGTGGGAGAAAGTCATGGATGATGAGATGAGCTCGCTAGCAAAGAATAATACGTGGGTGTTGATTGAGCTACCTATAGAAAAGAGAGCTCTGTTGAACAAATGGATGTTCAGAATCAAGGCTGAACCAGATGACAAAGTGATGTTAAAGGCTTGGTTATTATTTAAAGGATATTCACACAGGAAAGATATTGATTATGCTGAAATCTTTTCTCTAGTTGTGAAATTAACTATTATCCAAATTTTGCTGAGTATTGTTGCTTCGAGGAATTGGTACCTTGGGCAAATGGATGTAAAAACAACATTTTTACATGGAGTTCTAGATGAGAAGATCTGTATGCAACAATCAAAGGATTTGCATCTCCAGGCAAAGAACACATGGTGTAGCTCAATTGGAGCTTGTATGAACTGAAACAAGCACCGAGACAATGATATAAAAAGTTTGACTCCTTAATGTGCAAGAGTGGTTTCAACAGAAGTGAAAATGATGAGTGTTGTTACTTTAAAAATTACACTAATTCTTATGTGTTTCTACTCCTGTATATAGATGATATACTAATTGCAGGATCTAGTATGATGAAGATAAACAACCGAAAGACAAGCATGTCTTTAGTATTTGAAATGAAATATTTGAGTACAACAAAGCATATCCACATGATAGAATTTCTCAGGATAGATTTGCTGGCACAGTAAATCTATCTTAGGAGCAATACATTGAGAAGGTGTTGTACAAATTCAAGATTAATGATGTTAAACTCAGGACTACCTCTTTTAGAAAATTATGTTAAATTTTCAAATTGGCACTCTCCCAAGAAAGTTAAAGAACATGAGTACGTGGCATAAGCTCCGTATGATTTTGCAGTTAGGAGTTTGATGTATGTCATGGTTTGCACTAGACTTGATATAACACATGCTGTAGGAGTTGATAGCAAGTACATGGTAAACCGTGAGAAATAATATTGAGAAGCTGTGACGTGGCTTTAGAGATATCTGAGAGGTACATCTAATACTTCACTTTATTATTACAATGACAAAGTAGTTCTACAAGATTTTGTGGATGCTGATCTTAGTGGAGATATATACTCTAGCAAGAGCACATTTAAATACATCCACACTATAGATAGAACAACAATGAGTTGAATGTCCTAGCTTTAAAACTGTGTTATTGCTTCATCTAAGGAGGTTGTATACTCGGGAAGAGTTGAAGTTGGAAAGGAGATGATATGGATGAAAGACTATCTAAAATAGTTAGACAAAAAGCATACAAGAAGATTATTTATCTAGATAGTCAGAGTGCTATACAATTGGTAAAAACCTCGGTCTATCATTCAAAGACAAAACACATTAGAGTATGATATGATTTCACTCGTAAGTTAGTGGAAGAGGGTGACATGTGTTTGGAGAAGATAGATGGTGCAAAAAACTTAGCAAACATGTTGAAAAAAATGTATTGATGTTGTTAAAATTGAAGTTGTGCAAAGCTTTAGTTAGTCTAGTGCAGGGATGATATTGATCGGGGAAGAGTCATTTGAGAATAAAATTCTAGATTAACTGGATCAGTCTCAAAATAGAAGAATTGTTAGGTTATGGAGTATGCTATAGGAGAATTGTTAGGCTATTGAGTATGCTACTTATTTATAGCTTACGCGATGGTTATACCTAGCAAGGTTATATATTCTAAATGAATATAGTAAAGGGTCATATATCGTAAATGACTATATATGAGAGATGTTTATATGTATAGTAAACTGAACTATATAGATGCCTAAGAAGTGCTTTGAGTATATACTTTCTATATATTCTCTATTATTGTATATACTTGAAAGACATCCATATAAACCTCTAGTTAAGGTTCCATCTTTCATTTTCTCTCTCTTAATCTTTGTATTCATCTATATCGAGTGTGTGAGTTATTGTGCGGTCCTAACAACACTGTCTAACTATTTTCTTTTATGGACTCGAATTTTTAAACCCTTAACTTTCATAAATTTTCTCTGAAAACTATTGATTGTTTATGTGTATTTATGATTGAATTCTCATCTTCCATTTCTCTCCAAGATTAAAGATATTTCTTAAAATTGAAGCTAGGGTGCACACTTTGGGCATCACTCAATTGTACTAAATTTTATTGGTGTGGTTGAAGGTTTAGGCATGGGTGGTTTGGAATCGTAGCTCAATTGGTTAGAGCGTTGGTCTTATGAGCCGAAGGTCGTGGGTTTCAAGCCCTGCCAGAACCACCAACATCCTTAAATATGTGATTTTCAATTTATAAAGTTTCCTCAACTCCCTCGAAGGCTTATATATAGAGGTTGCAAATCTTGTTGACGGATCTAATTTCAGTTTCTAGAATATGCAAAAATTGAAGATTATATAGACCTCTCTCAAGAACTCGCTCATAAACTTATTGTAAATATTCTCAAGTCGATGGTATTTAACTTATTGAAGTTTGAGTTAAGACATTTCCATTGCTAGAAGGAAGGCTTGAACCTCCAAAGCACCAAACACCACTTATATAAGGATTGCTTCAATCCCATCCGCTAGAAGAAGGGTTTGAACCTCCAACCTTGTGGTTAATAGCTACACGCTCTAACCAACTGAGCTATTCCAGCCAATCATTTGTAAAAGTTCTAGTCCACATCTAGCAGAGATTGTCCATTTTGGCACATTACGTATTGTCATCTGCCTCACAGTATTAAAACACGCCTATTAGGGAGAGGTTTCCGCACCCATATAAGGATTGCTTTGTTCCTCTCTCCAACTGCTAGCAGATATTGTCTATTTTAATCCATTAAGAATTGTCGTCAGCCTCACAGTTTTAAAACGCGTCTACTAGGGAGACGTTTACACACCCTTACAAGCAGTCAGAATGGCCGAATGGTCTAAGGTGCCAAACTCAAGATCTTACACTAAGTAATCATATTATTGATTATAAGTAATCATATTATTGATTATTGTGAGGCAAATGTTAAGCCAAAGTGTATAATGGGGTCTTGGGTTGAAAGCATCCAGATATATTCGATAGTAGCCTCAAGAACTTGATCTCAATTGGATCTCAATTGGTTTGTAAAAAATAGTCATAATACTCATAACTTCTTCTAAAGGAGATCTTAGGTACACCCTCTTCGTTGGCCTTCAACAGATGGTAACCAATTAGTAGGTTAACTTTGGAGAACACTAAAGCTAAATACAACTGATCGAACAGGTCATCAATGCATGACAACAGATACTTGTTCTTGATGGTCATCATGTACAACTCTGGCTAGTCTATACAAAACAGCATGAACCATTATTCTTCTTTATTGATATTACTATGGTCCCCAGGTGACACCTTCCATCATATGAGTCTCCTTGGCAAATACCCGCTTTTATCCCTATCAAAACTCTCCTTAGATATACCTCATGCTCTACACTAGTTTTGGACTACACTAGTATATCATTATGAAAACTATCAAGAATGTATCGAAGAAGTAATTGAATATCCAGTTCATCAATTTCATAAATGTTGTAAGGGCATTGTTAAGTCAACAGATGTTGTCTTGAACTCATAATACTCATAACTCTAAAGAAGATCTTAGGTATACCCTCTTCGTTGGTCTTCAACTGATACTAACCCGTTAGCAAGTTAACTTTGGAGAACACTAAAGTTAAATAAAACTAATTGAACAGGTCATCAATGCGTGACAACAGATACTTGTTCTTGATGGTCATCATATACAACTCTTGCTAGTCTATACATAACCGTAGGGAACCATTATTCTTCTTTATTGATATTACTATAGTCCCCACGCAACACCTTTGATCATATCTTCTAGGCAACTATATCTTGACCTCCTTGATCTTAGTTGAGACTAGCTCTGATATTATTTGTACAATTTCAAGGCTATGATATCATTTGTAATATTTTAAGCACACAGCTAGGAGAGCTTGTCCATTTTGGCACATTACTATTGCCATCAATTTCACAATTTTAAAACGCGCCTATTAAGGAGAGGTTTCCACCCCTTATAAGAATTGCTTCGTTCCTCTCTGTAACGATTCAAAATTTATTTTATTTTTTTAATTTTATGTTTGAGATTTTATTTTTGCTGCAAAAATAGAAAGATATTTTTCTATGCATTTATTCTCGCCAGAAAAGATGCACGATTTCCGACAAGAAAATTATTACCTTAATGGAAACGTTATGAGACCCTTTATATTCATATGTTCAACCCTTCTCTTTCCTTAAAAACGATTTCTCTCCAAACCTTTCTCTTGGAACATTAGGGTTGCTATTTCGGAGAAAGATTTTGAGCGGCAGTAAGATATAGATGTTGGGATCGCCGTGTTTGTGTTGAAGACGCTGCGTGACCGACAGAAACAAGAAGTTGCGTCGGGGGTCGTCGGTGACGGAAAGGCGTCAGAATAGGTGAAGGTGTCGTGCGTCATCAGAATTGGGGCTATGAGAGAAATGGAGAAGGTTGCGGCTGTTGTAAATTGTCATAAGGTCTTATTCTTTAGGACTGATTAGTCCTATTCTTTGGAACTTTAAGTTTTTTCTGCTGATATTTTTAGGTTCAACGATGATTGTAAAGGCTATATAATGTCATGCTTAGAATTAATCAAAAAAAGCACTTGAGATCCAATTGTTTATGTTTTGTGTCACATTGTATTTCTTAAGTGACATATTGGTGACAGTCTTTTTAGTGTGATAGTGAGGAACTTCTTCTCTCCGAACCACGTAAATCTTGGTGTCTCTTTGTGTAATTCCGTTCATTGGTGTTGTGAGTACATTTGTTTCTCTTTCGACGCACAACAGCGGCATCATCGTCGAAATCGGGGAGGCGAAAATTAGGGTTTCTCTTTCTAGTGGGTAAGGAAGATGCAAGTTGGAATCGGGTCAGGTGCCTCTAAACCAGCCCATGGATGAACGCGAGCTGCGTGCATTTTGGCCCAACACAGACGTGCGCCTGCAGCTTCGCTCTTGGCTCTGCAGCGTGTACGGTGGCTCGGCTTGACGGCTTAATTGGTTGACTCGACGTTGTTGGGTTTTATGTCCTAAAACTCGTAGTTTGTAAACAAAAACATATTCTATTTTCAATAAAGTTATTATTGTTGTTTATTCAGTAAAGATTGTTATTGAATAAGATGAACTTTACGATCATTAATCTAAATCCAATAAACTAAGAACATTCTGGTTATAGTATGATTACTTGAACTATATGTAGAGACATAAGAGTGGATCAAGTTCAAGTATATAGTCAAAATGATCTATAGTATAAGGACAAGGTTGAGTACCTTATTCTGGGAACACTATGGATGCGGCCTACTTTTATATATGATATAAACAATGTGATCACTAAATTGTACATGTGGAGACATGTGAGTGGGGGCGTCCTATGCAATGAGTATTGCATAAGATCGGACCATGAAGAAAACCACTCTCACTTTATAATGTCGTTTACTGTTGAGACTAATTTTTTTCATTTGATGACCTAGGTAACTCGATCTTAATCCTGAGCTAACTATGAACTTCTGTTTATTCAGAATCATCCTTAGATTTGCATGGGTGAGAGTGGCTCGAGTTCACCAACTCAATAAGCCTCTCATTTCAGGGG
>NW_019268611.1:449469-470000 GCF_002738365.1 Cucurbita moschata | reverse complement strand
ATTTTTGCTGCAAAAATAGAAAGATATTTTTCTATGCATTTATTCTCGCCAGAAAAGATGCACGATTTCCGACAAGAAAATTATTACCTTAATGGAAACGTTATGAGACCCTTTATATTCATATGTTCAACCCTTCTCTTTCCTTAAAAACGATTTCTCTCCAAACCTTTCTCTTGGAACATTAGGGTTGCTATTTCGGAGAAAGATTTTGAGCGGCAGTAAGATATAGATGTTGGGATCGCCGTGTTTGTGTTGAAGACGCTGCGTGACCGACAGAAACAAGAAGTTGCGTCGGGGGTCGTCGGTGACGGAAAGGCGTCAGAATAGGTGAAGGTGTCGTGCGTCATCAGAATTGGGGCTATGAGAGAAATGGAGAAGGTTGCGGCTGTTGTAAATTGTCATAAGGTCTTATTCTTTAGGACTGATTAGTCCTATTCTTTGGAACTTTAAGTTTTTTCTGCTGATATTTTTAGGTTCAACGATGATTGTAAAGGCTATATAATGTCATGCTTAGAATTAATCAAAAAAAGCACTTGAGATCCAATTGTTTATGTTTTGTGTCACATTGTATTTCTTAAGTGACATATTGGTGACAGTCTTTTTAGTGTGATAGTGAGGAACTTCTTCTCTCCGAACCACGTAAATCTTGGTGTCTCTTTGTGTAATTCCGTTCATTGGTGTTGTGAGTACATTTGTTTCTCTTTCGACGCACAACAGCGGCATCATCGTCGAAATCGGGGAGGCGAAAATTAGGGTTTCTCTTTCTAGTGGGTAAGGAAGATGCAAGTTGGAATCGGGTCAGGTGCCTCTAAACCAGCCCATGGATGAACGCGAGCTGCGTGCATTTTGGCCCAACACAGACGTGCGCCTGCAGCTTCGCTCTTGGCTCTGCAGCGTGTACGGTGGCTCGGCTTGACGGCTTAATTGGTTGACTCGACGTTGTTGGGTTTTATGTCCTAAAACTCGTAGTTTGTAAACAAAAACATATTCTATTTTCAATAAAGTTATTATTGTTGTTTATTCAGTAAAGATTGTTATTGAATAAGATGAACTTTACGATCATTAATCTAAATCCAATAAACTAAGAACATTCTGGTTATAGTATGATTACTTGAACTATATGTAGAGACATAAGAGTGGATCAAGTTCAAGTATATAGTCAAAATGATCTATAGTATAAGGACAAGGTTGAGTACCTTATTCTGGGAACACTATGGATGCGGCCTACTTTTATATATGATATAAACAATGTGATCACTAAATTGTACATGTGGAGACATGTGAGTGGGGGCGTCCTATGCAATGAGTATTGCATAAGATCGGACCATGAAGAAAACCACTCTCACTTTATAATGTCGTTTACTGTTGAGACTAATTTTTTTCATTTGATGACCTAGGTAACTCGATCTTAATCCTGAGCTAACTATGAACTTCTGTTTATTCAGAATCATCCTTAGATTTGCATGGGTGAGAGTGGCTCGAGTTCACCAACTCAATAAGCCTCTCATTTCAGGGGTAAGACTGGGGTGAATAGCTGGGGACATAGGGTGTAAGAAGGAATTCACTCCTACCCACTTTTAGGGATAGAAGAGAGGTAGTTCCCTTAAACACTGACTCCAGGTCTTGAACAAGGGGCCCCCACCCTCTCATTGGCCTGAGAGGGATTCGGTTTACTGGTTGGACCACAAACAATTGTTCATTAAAGGATCAGTGAGACATAAGGAACAAGAAGTAACTCAGGAACAAGAAGTAACTTCAGGAACAAGAAGTAACTTCAGGAATACGATATATTTAACCGCATTTTTGTTTTATTCAAATTAAACAAAAAGAGAGAATCTGAGATATTTAAATAAGATTTAAATATTTTATTCAAATTTGTGTCGGAATCGATTGGGATTGACATTTGAATTAATATTAAATATTAATTAAATAGTTTAATTAATCATTTAATATTATTTTAATTTAAAATTAATTATTCAAATTAATTCTTGAATTAAAATGAAGAAAGTCAAAATGTTGACTTCATATAATAGAAAAACATACGTTAGTGGAATTTTGAGGTGTCAAAATTTGGTTTAACCAAACTTGCATGCTTGTCAAATAAACCCCACAAGTTTGAGTGGAATTTTGAGTGTCAAAATTTGGTTAACTCAAACATGCATGCTTGCCACATAATCCCAAACATTTGAGTGGAATTTTGAGTATCAAAATTTGGTTAACTCAAACATGCATGCTTGCCACATAATCCCAAACATTTGAGTGGAATTTTGAGTGTCAAAATTTGGTGATCTCAAATTTGCATGAACATGTAAACATGACTCTATTAATAGAGTGACCATGGTATATGGGAGGGGTTCCTTGGGAAAAACCTTGACAAAAACTTCTCACAAACTCTCTCTTCATATATACTAAATCTCTCCCAAGTTTAGTCACTCACCGGATTCCACAATCCTGTTCTAAGGCCGGAGAATAGTGGAGAAGACACTAGTGGTGGTCCGAAATCAGTTCATGAGGAAAAAGAAATTTGAGCGACAAAAGGTTAGTATTCAAACTCATTGAGTTTTAATGCTTTTGAACATGCTAGCTAATTTACTATAATTAATGTACTTAGAGTGCCTAAGATCCAAATTGCTTCCGCATGTGTTATATTAACACCATCAGGCGTCTGGGCTTATCAGCTCGGTATCATTATATTATATTGATTCCAAGATTTTCGACCCTCTCGAAGCCGTTTCTGTCCTTAGTTTTACCATCTGAGGTCAGTATGGTTCCTGACCGCCAAAGACAAATTGTGTTGGGAGTTTGTTTTTATAAATAACATGAGATTTAACTAAGGTATGTTATGAAAGGTTCTTAAATTTTTATGTGGTTATTATAAGACGTAATTAACCATTAAAATTAGCTTGTTGTGAGTGATTTCAGCCAAGATCATCAAGGCAAGGCAAGTGACCTAAGAAAAAAATTAAAAAAGCACTCATTTACCTTGAAAAAAATTAAAAAAGCACTCATAAATGAAGATAGTGGTTGCAAATCTTGTTGAGTCACTTGTGGCTTTAGTGGAAGGGAGTGGAGAACAGATAAAGGAACATTCAGACCTAGATACTTATAGCAGCTAGAAAGGTGGATGAAAAAGAAGTTACCAGGTTGGAAATAATGATGCTAAAATATATAGAAAATTTTACATGTTTACGGCACATATGGCTTGAATAATCAATTGTAAATATTTTGTTGCCTATCAGGATAAAAATATTGAGACGAAACCAGTATATGAAAGATATCACATTGGAACACGAGATAAGATAAGCGAAAAGTACTCGGATTTAGGATGCGAGTTTTACACTTTTGAGAACGAAAATTCCCTTTAGGGATATATGATATAAGGATTTGAAAAAAAAATTACTAAGATCGCTATGAAATGTAAAAAATTGATTAAATATTTATCTAATTGGTGAAAGGAAGCAAGTCTTTCAGAAGAAAGTGAGAAAGTTGAAATTAAGGTTGAGTCAGTATCTAAAGTTTTCCAACCTTAGTGTCTACATGAATATTGATTTCAATGAAGCCCTAAGCCACAAACCTACTAAATAAATTGTGTTGCTCGTGAAATTTTAGGAGAAGACTCAATATGACATGATAATGTTATGTATGAAATTTGGTGACCTAGTTATGATAACGGGCTAAACCAAGTGTGGTGTAAAATGACTAAAATGCCCCTGTGATTATGTACCACTAGCTTATGACCAAAGTGACCTCTAAATGACCTAAAATTCGACGAGGAGCCTTATGTCATGGTGCAAAGGGATTACAATAAGTTACAAGACCATTGGAATATTTTGAAGAATTAAATCAAAATTTGGGGTACTAAATCACCAAAAGATGTTTTTCAAGATCCTAGAAGACTCAAAATACTATAGAAAATTATATGAGACTCATTTACGATATTAAGGGTAAGTATGCAAGATTTTAAGGAGATTAGGACAACTTTGGAATGTGAACCAAGAGAAAAAAAAGTAAGAAACTACCTCTCAACGTTTGTAAGAAATTAAGGTTTTTATGAATACTAAGTGAAAAGATGGTTTTGCAAGATTTCATGCAAAGAAATATTTATGATTCATGTGGATATCGGCCTATTTTGTTAAGAATTTTTTTTTAGTTGTACTTTAAGACTTAACAAAGAACTTTTAGAATAAGAACTAGAGTAATTCCAAGATGAAAACGGTTTCTTTTAGAGGCATCTAATGTAATAGCTAAAATAAATAAATATAATTAAAAAATATGACTTGAGAAAAATTTCTCCACGCTTCTCTCCACTAATCTATCATCCCTCACCTCATTTATCTCTCTACAACAGAACTTCTCACCTCAAACTATCAGGTTTTAAAAAAAGAATTAGAAAAACAAAAAAACAAATGTTTTTAGAAAAAACAAACGTCAGTGTTAAGGTACACATATGAGGTTATGCAAAAATAAACCAAAAAAAAACCTTAGTGTTAAAGTATATTTTAGATTTTTTTTTATTCTAATTTTGTTTTTAGGAAATCACACCAACTCTAGCTTAGATCTTATCTCATTTTGTTGCAATTATTTATTCTAATTTTATTGCAATTATTTAGATAAGAATTGCAATTATTTAGATAAGAGTTAGAAATTATCCAATCAAAGCAAAAGAATCAATTGAAAATTGGCCAAATGCTCTAACATAATCAAAAGAGAGTGAAAAAAAAAAATGGAAGATTGAGTGAATAATTCAAAATTAAGAGTAAATACGATCAAGAAAGAGGAACATTCCGTGAATGGAATTAAATGATTAAACAAAAGAAATAAAAGTTGATGGACCAAAATTAAATGATAAAACAAAACAAATAATAGAGTGTATCCAGAGTCGCTATAACATCTCATGCTCATCTCTAATGCAGAACATAACTCTTGAAATTCTCATCTTATATAGCGGAAAATTTAAAACTTCAGAATACATTAAATCACTAGAAAACACGATCAAGAAAGAGGAACATTCAGTGAATGGAATTAAATGATCAAACAAAAGAAATAAAAGTTGATGGACCAAAATTAAATGATAAAACAAAACAAATAATAGAGTGTATCCAGAGTCGCTATAACATCTCATGCTCATCTCTAATGCAGAACATAACTCTTGAAATTCTCATCTTATATAGCGGAAAATTTAAAACTTCAGAATACATTAAATCACTAGAAAACACCGCTGGACTTACATGTTTCAAACATCATGCTAGAGTTTAAAATAAGATAAAAAACAATTACAAATTAAATAATTTAAACAAATAAAATGCAAACACCCTAATCTAACCAAGACTAGAATTTTAAATATGCAACTATCCTATGCACGCGCCACAGTCTCTGATCACGATGCCGCTGTCAACTGTACATGGACGCCTTGCCTTTATCTGAAAAACAATGTGGCACACGGTCGAGAACTCGTTTACTATTGGCACATTTTCTAGGGTTCTCTCTTTTCCTCTTACGTCTACAACACATGCTAATATAGTCCATCCACCTTGTTGGACTAACCTCTTTACTTTTATCATCGAGACTACTTTGGGAGTAATCCCAGTACTTGTGCTTTTAAATTTAAAGGTAGGTCCCGTCGGTGGTGAAAATTTTACTTCCTTTTTACGACAATCTATACTAGCACGGTTTTTGGCTAACCAATCCATGCCTAATAAGACGTCAAATTTCGTCATATTTACTACCATCAGGTCAACGCTTAGAGTTTGGTTCCCTATGATTACTTGGCCATTCTTTACTCTATCCCTAGCTACTAAGTCGACCCTTGAAGGGGTGCTTACAGACAGTTCATGCAATAAGGGTTCTAATTCGAACACTGCTTGTACAACAAAAGGCATAGAAATAAAGGAATGCGTGGAACCAGAATCAAATAAGGTAAAAGCGAAACCCTAAAATAGATAGTGTACCTGTCACCACGGCATCGGACCTCCCAGTGTCCTTGCTAGATGCGTAGGCCCTAGCTTGAGCCCGCGGTGGTGTTGGTTGTTCCATCTGCCCTACTACTCTAGGTGGGTTTGGTTGTGCTTCAGCATTTCTAGCAGTGCAGTTCACGGCAATGTGCCCCTCTTGACCACATCTGTAACACGCTTGGCTGCCAGCCATGCACCCCCACCGTGTATTCTCCACAGATAGTGCACCCTTCTTCTCTCCTCCCTCTAGCCCCATGTTGATTCTTGGGGTTCCTATCGGTACGTCAAGGAGGATGTCACTCATTCCATCTTGGAGCAGGTCTGTAGTTGGAACGGTGCCTACGTGCTAGTGGCGGACGGTCAATCCTGATTCATGTGGGCACTTTTGCCCAATTACTACAAGCTCCTCACGTCGTTTCTCATCCTTTTGTTTCTCTAAAGCCTTGGCAGTTCTCAAGACTTCCTCATAGGTCTTGTTGAAATTGAAATCGCTCTGATACCAATTTGTTGAAAAATAAAGCCGCTCCGATACAAACCTCGAAACAAAACACTCACTCTAAATCTAGCTCGTTTAGATAACTCTCACGAAACTTTAAAGGGGTGTCGAAAGGGGAGAGAGACAAGGAGACAAAGAAGTCCTCAAAAGGTTATTACACAGTAACTCAGACAATAAATTGCTTTATGTTTTTTTTTTCTTTTTCTGCACATTTTACAACGATAAATAGAGCCCTTCTATAGTTTTTTTTTTTTTCTGACCCTCCCTTCTCTCTCTCTCCCAGACGCCCTTTTCCTTCTCTGCCCTCTCCCCATAAGCCCTTTTCCCTCCCAAATTGTAAGGTTTTTTTTTTATCACATAACAAACAAAAATCATAATCATTTTTTTTTTCTCTCTCGTTCATTTAAGTTTATTTCTCAACAAAACTCCTCCATGAACTTAAATGCTCCTGCTCAATGATTCCTCCTACGCTCTTTTCGTTTTTTCGAGCTCAGTCATGGTCTCTTCAACTTTCTCTTCTTTTTTTCAAGCGGCAAAATAGGGTTGTTTTGGTCTGGTGAGACTTTATTTGGATCTTCTCGAGAACATCCCATCTGGGCCACCTCCTCTTCATTTTTTCCATTCTCAGCTATGCTTGACTCAGACATCACGACTTCGTTCCGTTTACTCAATTCCTTTCGTAAGTCCACAACGACTTTTACAGCTAGCATTCTTGTTCCCTCCAGTTTGGTTTTATCACGAGTGAGTATCTCAAAGTGTGTCGTAAATTCACTGCCTCCTATTGGACTTGATGCAGGTTCACGTCGAGTGAGTTTCTCTGTTGAGTCAGCATCTCTATATCTTTCTTCTTCCTCACTAGCTCGTCCACTAGACCCTCAATCTCCATTAACAGGTCTTTCTTTTTCTCCATACCTTCTTCAACTTTCTTCATAAGATCAGAGATTATCTTCTCATTCTTTTCCTTCTCCTGTTTTAGACAGAAGGAACTCTTAGTCCACTAGACTCTATATCTTTCTTCTTCCTCACTAGCTCGTCCACTAGACCCTCAATCTCCATTAACAGGTCTTTCTTTTTCTCCATATCTTCTTCAACTTTCTTCGTAAGATCGGAGATTATCTTCTCATTCTTTTCCTTCTCCTGTTTTAGACAGAAGGAACTCTTAGTCAGCTCAATCACTTCCTACTCTAACCATTGAACTTTTGTTTCCAGCTCTTTCTTTTCTTCTTTAATTTTCATCCTCTTTCTTCTTTGTACCTCAAATTGTTTTTTCGGCCATTTGAGCTCTCTCTCTTCGAGTTCGGGCTCTCTGTTCTTCCGTTGTTTATCCTTCTTCGATTTTCTCGTCTTTGATACCGTGATTTCGCCAAATCCGCTGTGTATCACCTCATTTCCAATAACTTCCACTACCTCACAACTATCGCCATCATCTTTCGTGCTGTCGTCTCCTTTTGTGTTCGGCTCTTCGTTTTGAGCCATCAAGAGGATGCCTCCACTTGTTGCGTCATCCAAGGCTAGATTGATGGTTTCTTCCACCTTCTCGTTGGCTCGATAATATCTGGCATAGTGACCATATTTCTGACATTTAAAGCACTGGATGTTGAAATTGTATCCTTGACCGTGCCCTTGAATGCATCCTCTTCCACGCCAATTTGCTTGGCTCGATAGTCTCTTCTCCTGGTAGTTTTCTTCGTGACTATTGCCTTGAGCAACTCGACCATTCCCGCGGTTTCCACTATCTCTACCTCGAAAATTCTGGGAGTAGAGTATTTTTCCATCCTTTATTGTTGCTTTCATCTGAAGCGCTTAATCGAGTGGCTCCTCCTTCTTTTTCTTACGTTGCTCATGTGCCTCAAGAGAACCGGCAAGCTCATCGACTGTGAACTTCGTTAAGTCCTTAAACTCTTCTATTGCACATACGACATTCTTGAAGTTGTCTGTTAACGACCTCAAGATTTTCTCCACAACCCGCATGTCATGCACCTCTTGAACACCCTCATTGGTGCGCATTCGCACTCATCATCATACAGTGCGCGTCTGCACCCATCATCTGTATGGGAAGTAGCCCTATGTTTATGAACACACAATATACATGAGGTTCCTTTAAATCCAATTATACTTTTCTTCTGACACAACCCTCTAATCTCATCTCTTTGTTACACAGTGTAACATGTGCTCATGGATATTTACATTAATATCATTTTCATACTCTTAGGGTTGTGTCCTATATCGATCTACGACATGATGCAATATAGCATACAACATTATAAGGCATGTTCAAAATGGAAAACATCATCATGTTAATCACATCGTCATGCATACATCATACTCATCATAGAAGCCATTAAGTGCATCAAATATAGCATGTACGTCATGCATCGAAACATAAATAACGTACATTTAACATACATCACAGCACAACGTCATACTCATACATCATCATAATTCAAACAATCTTTAGTCTATCCTATAGTAAGACAACTTACTTGGTTGGCCTTGGCCGAAGTACTCCGTAATTAGCTAACGTAAGCTCCTGTTCCTTGAGAGTTGCTTCCTACGTTGCCAGGGTTTGTTTCCTATGACATCGTTCGCCACCTTCCGTTAGTATTATCACAATTAAATTACTAATAACTTAGTAAATGTGAAATACAGATCTAAAACGGCCTCGAATACCTTAAACAGTGCTAAAAACAGATCTGAAGGTGTCAGAACGGTGGAAATTAGGCCAAAAATAGGTTAGCTGAGCCGAAATAGCTGCTGGGAGCAATCGGAGGAGCCACCAAAGCGTCACCTGAGAGAGCCCAAGCCATTTGTGCCGGGCGGAGCTGAGGGACCGCTTCATCACTGTGTACCACGTAGCAGTAGTAGAACGTGCCACGTCATGCGGTGGCATCAGATCAAAGCACGGGCACAGTCTGGTTTTGGTTGTTGTTCGGGTCGTCGGCTATAGAAGACTACTGGGCCAGACTGATCATTGGGCCTTCACTTACTAGACTGGGCCATAGGTGTTTGGGTTGCAGGGCGGTTTGGTTGGACCGTGGGTCTCGTCTCAGGTTGGTTCAACTGAACGATCGACTACTGGGCTTGAATGAGGTTTGGGTCACTGTAGTTGGGTTGGGCCAAAGGCAGAGGCCGAGGGGAAAGAAGTCAGGCTGGCTCTTGGGTTTTGGGTTTAGGTTGACCCCAATCTGGTGCATCTCGTCTTCCTTAACCGACTTCGGCCAATTTTCTGGCGCGCATCCTCTCTCCTTTTCGTGGCGTTTTCGTTGTCAATTTCGGTCCCCTTGCTTCCTTTTTCTCTCTTTTTGTCGTTTCTCTTTCCTTCCTCGACGTTTTGTGGCATCACAATTCCTAAAACCACAGTCTAAGAATGTTTAAGAAAACCCAATTTTTCAACCTCGGTTACCGACGACAACGCGTACGAAAAGGCACAAAACGTACCTTGAGTTGTTGTGTCGTCCTTAGGAATCCTTCTCGTGACGATAACTATGCGTTTTGCGTCGGTTTTTGGGTGGTTTGGGACTCGTCGTAAAAATTGGAAACTCACCGACGTTATTTGAAATCTCTCTCTTGTATTTTTCGTATTTTCTTTCTTTTCACTGTTTGCAGGTATTCTGAGGTGTTCTAGGAGTCTTAGGATGAAGGCTGAGTGGGGTGTGGTTGTCGTTTCGCGTGGAATCTGCAAAACTCGGCAGTTGCTGGAAAACTCGCAGGTTTTTCGACGACTGAGTTATTTTTTTTCCCTTTTTTTTTCTTTTTCTTTTTCTTTTTCCTTTTCCTTTTCCTTTTCCTTTTTCTTTTTCTTTTTCTTTTTCTTTTCCGGGTCGTTAGATAGGGGGCAAGAAAGTTGAGGAATAGAATTAAATGATAAAACAAAAGAAATGAGATAGGGCAAGAAAGTACAAGACTGAAATTTTTTTAACAATTAACTTTCATAAATTAATAACAATACAAAATGAAATTTTTAATAATATATTAAATATTTCAAGACTTTAGTCATGCAAAAACTCTAATGTTCGCATAAAATCTAACACATGAACTATGGTAAATAAGAGAAATCATTTTGGAGAAGTTCGAATTTGAAATTGATGATTTCAAAGGACAAAATCAAAATTTAAATAAGTGACAACAACTGAAGCTAATCAGGTAAGTGACCTTACTCTACGATAGGCTAGAAATTGTATGAGTTACAATTTATGATGTATGTGCGAAATATATATAGTTTGATGTATGACGTACTTGATATGTTGGATGCATTTTATAGCGATATGATGAGTATGATGATTGCATGAAGTTTGTCTTAATATGTTGATGTTTTCCATATTAAGCATGCTATATGATGATGAGTTCCATATTGCATCATGTCGATAGACTGACATAGGATGCAACCCTAAGAGCATGAAAATTATATTAATATAAATATCCAACGAGCATGTGTTACTTAATGTAACAAAGAGATGAGAATTGAGGATTGTGTCAGAAGAGATGATATGGAAATTAGAGGGATTTCATGCATGTTGTATATTCATAAGCATAGGGATACTTCCCCAAGTGATTTTGATATCATTTGGTATCAGAGCTTTCCTTAGGTTGATTTCTTACCATTTCGTATCCAAGCTTTTCCTTGGATTGATTCCTTATTATTTGGTAGGAGTGTTTTCTCTTTGGTTTATTCCTTATCACAGTATCTATTGCTAACTGACGAAGAAGAACCAAAGTCCTTTGATGAAGCCCTATAGGTAGAAGATTCAACCAAGTGGGAGAATGTCGTGGATGATGAGATAAGCTCACTTGAAAAGAATAATACGTGGGTGTTGATTGAGTTGCCTACAGAAAAGAGAGCTCTGTTGAACAAATGGGTGTTCAGAATCAAGGCTGAACCAGATGATAAAATGATGTCAAAGGCTTGGTTAGTAGTTAAAGGATATTCACATACAAAAGATATTGATTATGCTGAAATCTTTTCTTCTGTTGTGAAATTAACTACTATCCAAATTTTGCTGAGTATTGTCGCTTCCGAGAATTAGTACCTTGGGAAAATTGATGTAAAAATAACATTTTTACATGGAGTTCTAGATGAGAAGATCTGTATGCAACAACCAAAGGATTTGCATCTCCCAGCAAAGAACACATGGTGTAGCTCAATAGGAGCTTGGATGAGCTGAAACAATTGTTAGGTTATGGAGCCTGATGCTTATTTATAGCTTGGTCAACGGTTATATCCGGTAAAGCTATTTTTGGTAAAGTTATATCCGGTAAAGCTGTATATGGTAAATAGCTATATATAGTAGATGGTTAAATTGGGTAAAGCTATATATAGTAAACTGAACTATATATATATCCCGTCCGGTAGAGCTTTGAGATGTACTTTCTATTCTCTGTAATTCTCTCTTACTGTACATACGTGAAGTCATCAATAGAAAAATTCTTTTAGCCAGAGTTCTCCTTGCACTTTTCTCTATCCCATTCTTTGTGTTCATCTAGATCGAGCGTGTGCGTTGTTGTGCGATCCTAACAACAAGCACCGAGACAATGGTACAAAAAGTTTGACTCCTTAATGTGCAAAAGTGGTTTCCACCAGAGTGAAAAGAATCAGTGTTGTTACTCTAAGAAATACACTGATTCTTATGTGTTTCTACTCTTGTATGTGGATGATATACTAATTGCACGACATTGCATGATATACTAATTGGAGCAGTTAGAAGACCTTGCATCCCAGTTTGACTCAATAAAATATGACATTGCATGAATTTGAACTATTTTCTTTAGATGCAACTTATGCTAAACGAATCACCTTTCACACACTTCACTCTACATGAAGAGCTTCACATTCCTTGTTAATTGGGTCAAGACTACGCTGACCTTGGAAAATTATCGAATGAATATCTTATAGTACCATGCTTACCTCAAGAAACTCCTCACATCTACGGTTGAGGTTGGCCATGGTAGTATATCACAGTATTAACTTTAATTGAATCCAATAAAATACCTTCACCTGATACAACATGTCTAAGAAAAGTCACTTCCTGAAGCTAAAACTCACACTTTAAGAACTTGGTGTATAGCTTATGCGCTTTCATCACTCTCAAAACTCTCCTTATATATACATCATGCTCTACATTAGTTTTGGAGTACACCAGTATATTATATATGAAAACTATCACGAATGAACTCATAATACTTGTAACTTCTTCTAAAGGAGATCTTAGGTTTCATTGGTCTTCAACTGATGGCAACCAGTTAGTAGGTTAATTTTGGAGAACACTAAAGCTAAATACAACTGGTCGAATAGGTCATCAATGGGTGACAACAGATACTTGTTCTTGATGGTCATCATGTACCACTCTTGCTAGTCTATACATAACTGTAGGGAACCATTATTTTTCTTTATTAATATTACTATTGTCCCTGGGCGATACCGTCGATCATATGAGTCTCATAGGAAACTACATCTTGACCTCCTTCATCTTAGTTGACACCATTCAAACGTCATCATCTCAATTTCGATCCAAAAACTAACTTCTCTAACGTTGTTCCCTCTCATGTCTTGCACGTCTGTGACGCTAGCCAATAGAGCCCAAGTACTATGACTTACTAGCTTCTTCCCCTTCAAAGTGAAGATCACTTTCCTCGATCATTTACTTCGATCTGAAAACTAACTTCTCTAATGTTGTTCCCTCTCATGTCTTGCACGTCTGTGATGCTAGCCAATAGAGCCCAAGTACCATGACTTACTAGCTTCTTCCACTTCAAAGTGAAGATCACTTTCCTCAATCATTTACTCCATTGAACTTGAAACTTTCCTCAATGGGAAGTTTAAATATCACTTCCATGGCATGAAAATCGATGAATGTGTATCACCTTCAGCCGACCTTGTGGTTAACAGCCACACGCTCTAACCAACTGAGCTATTCTAGCCAATAATTATTAAATTCAAGCCCACCACTGGTAGATATTATCAGATTTTGTTCGTTACGTATCGCCATCAGCCTCACGATTTTAAACCGCATCTACTAGGAAGAGGTTTTTAGACCCATGTAAGAAATGTTTCTTCCCCTCTTCAATTGATGTGGGATCGCATAAGCCACTCCTTCTGTGGGCCCAACATCCTCACTGGCACATCTCTTGGTGACTAGTTCTGATATCATTTGTAAAAGTCCAAGCCCACTGCTAGCAGAGATTGTCCATTTTGGCACATTACGTATTACCATCAGCCTCACAGTATTAGAACGCGCCTATTAGGGAGAGGTTTCCGCACCCTTATAAGGATTGCTTTGTTCCTCTCTCCAATCGCTAGTAGATATTGTCGACTTTCGTTTATCGCCATCAGTCTCATGCTTTTAAACTGCATCTACTAGGGAGAGGTTTTCAGACCCATGTAAGAAATGTTTTCAGACCCTTGTAAGAAATGTTCTTCCCCTCTCCAATCGATGTAGGATCTCATAATCCACCTGGGACCAACATACCACATCTACTAGGGAGAGGTTTTCAGACCCACGTAAGAAATGTTTTCGGGACCCTTGTAAGAAATGTTTTCAGACTCTTGTAAGAAATGTTTTTTCCCCTTTGCAATCGATGTAGGATCTCATAATCCAACCGGGACTAGCATCCACATTGGCATATCTTCCAGTGACTAGCTCTGATATCATTTGTAAAATTCCAAGACTCTGATATCATTTGTCAAATTCCAAGCACACAGCTAGTAGAGATTGTCCATTTTGGCACATTACATATTGCCATCAGCCTCACAATTTTAAAACGTGCCTATTATGGAGAGGTTTCCACACCCTTATAAGAATTGCTTCGTTCCTTTCTGTAACGATTTAGATTTTATTTTTTTTTTAGATTTTTATGTTTGAGATTTTATTTTTTTTTTAGATTTTTATGTTTGAGATTTTATTTTTACTGCAAAAAATGGAAAGATATTATGCTTTGCATTTATTCTCACTAGAAAAGGTGCGCAATTTTTGACAAAAAAGTTATTACCTTAATGGAAACAATCCTTTATATTCATATGTTCAACCCTTCTCTTTCCTTAAAAAAGATTTCTCTCCAAACCTTTCACTCAAAACATTAGGTTTGCTATTTCGGAGAAAGGTTTTGAAGATGTTGCATGACCGGGGGAAACAAGAAGTTGCGTCGGGGGTTGTTAGTGACGAAAGGGCGTCGAAATAGGTGAAGGTGTCGCACGCCGTCAAAATTTGGATTGCGAGAGAAATAGAGAAGGCTATGTCGTCATCATCGGCGAGTCTTCGGAATTGGGGAGGCAAAAATTTGGGTTTCACTTTCTAGCGGGTAAGGAAGACGCGTGTTAGGTTAGAATCGGATCGGGTGTCTCTGAACTAGCCCACGAATGAATGCAGGTTGTGTGCGTTTCGGCCCAACACAGACGTGTGCCTACAGCTCCGCTCTCGGCTCCATAGTGTGTACGGTGGCTTGGCTTCATCAATTCCCACGACTCAGCTTAGGCTTAGTTGGTCGGCTCGGTGGCTCAGCTTATTAGCTCGGTATCACTATATATATCAATTCTAAGGTTTTTGGCTCATTCGAAGCCGTGTCTGCCCTTTTTTTTACCATTTGAGGTCAGTATGGTTCCTAACTGTCAAGGACAAATTATGTTGAGAGTTTATTTTGATAAATAACATGAGATTTAGCTAGGGTATTTTTATGTGGTTATTATAGGATGTAATTAACAGTTGAAATTAGCTTATTGTGAGTGACTTCGGCTAAAGCCATCGAGGTAAGTGACCTTACTGTTGGAGTTAGCATACTATGTGTTGTATGATGGTGCGTGCCTTGTTGCCCCTGCATGCACCATATTTTTTGTGATATGACTATATGATGTATGGATTATGTGATTGTTTACGCTATGAAAAGTTATGAATTATGTTGTTTGTTGACTATTGACTGTTTACGCTATGAAAAGTTATGGATGATGTTGACTGTTGACTGTTTATGCTATGAAAAGATAGTTGATCTGAGAATATTATATACTATGAAAATGTTGATCGATGCCATGGATACATGTAGTATTATCGAGCCATGTCATAAAATGCTGATGGAACTGGAATGTATTTTCATGTTATGCAATATGACACGTAATGTAAGTTATGTGATATGCCATGTAATGTAAGAAACGTATATGTGATGTTAGCAATGTTTATGTAATGTCATGTTAGGTATGTTAAGGAACCTCATGCATATATGTATGTCACTTGCATCGGGATACTTCCTCTTTATGTTACGAAAGAATGAAATACGATATTTATGTTCGCCATGATATCATGTGGGCCATTTTCTGTTCTGTGGTGTTCGACAACGTGTAATACGTTGTGCCCATTCAAGCCAGGCCCAAAGGGTACATACACGAGCCCGCCTGGTGGGTCCATGTGCGCATACATGAGCCGTGTGTGAAGGAGTACCACACATCCAACCCTACCCAGAATAGAAAAGCGCCCAAGGCCATGTAAAGTTTACGAAGGTTAGTTATGATGAGTTTCCACTTAATAAGTTGTGTATGCATGGATGACATCACTAATTAGGTCTAGAAAATTAGGGGCGTTACACTCTCTCCAATCGCTAGCAGATATTGTCTGTTTTAGTCCGTTAGGTATCGTCCTCAGCCTCATAGTTTTAAAACGTGTCTACTAGGTTGACATTTACACACCCTTATAAGAAATGCTTCATTCCCCTCTAAAAATATTACAGGATCTCACAATAAGCAGTTAGGATGGTTGAGTGGTCTAAGGAGCCAAATTCAAATTTTGGTCCTTATAAGAGGGGTTCAAATCCCACTTCTGACTAAATCATATTATTATGGGGCAGATGTTGAGTTAAAGTATTAATATCTATTAGTTTGGGGGCTTTGCTTTGTATATTTTAACTTTCAAAAGTTAAGCCATGATTTTTGAAACTTCAAATTTTGATAATATCTCAAAGAAGCAACAACACACCATTATAAGCTTCACTCCCATTGATGGAAGGATGGCTTGAACCTCAAGCCTTGTGGTTAAATGCTACAAGCACTAACCAACTAAGCTATTGCACCCAATGATTTGTTACAATCTAAGCCCACCATGAGTAGATATTGTCGGCTTTCATTCGTTACGTATTGCCATTAGCCTCATGCTTTTAAACCCCAACTAGTAGTAAGAGGTTTTCAGACCCTTGTAAGAAATGTTTCTTTCCGTCTCCAATCGTTATGGGATCTCATAATCGACGCCTTCTGTGGGCCCAGCATCCTCACTGGCACATCTCCTCGTGACTAGCTCTGATATCATTTTTAAAAGTTCAAGCCCACTGCTAGCAGAGATTGTCTATTTTGGCACATTAGGTATTGCCATCAGCCTCACAGATTTAATACGCGCCTATTAGGTTGAGATTTCTACACGCTTATAAGTATTGCTTCGTTCCTCTCACCAACCGCTAGCAGATATTGTCTGTTTTAGTCCGTTAGGTATGTCGTCAGCCTCACAATTTTAAAACGCGTCTACTAGGTTGACGTTTACACACCCTTATAAGGAATGCTTCATTCCCCTCTCAAACAATTGCGGGATCTCATAATAAGCAGTTAGGATGGCTGAGTGGTCTAAGCCGCCAGACTCAAGTTCTAGTCCTCGTAAGAGGGGTGTGGGTTCACAGGGGGCTTGGGTTGAAAGTTTCCAGATATATTCATAGCCTCAAGAACTTGATCTCAATTGATCTGTTGGATAACATAGGTTCAATCAAGTCGATAGACCGACATAGGACGCAACTCTAAGAGCATGATAATGATATTAATATAAATATCCAACGAGAATGTGTGACTTAAGGTAACAAAGAGATGAGACTAAAGGGTTGTATCAGAACATCATGCATGTTGTATATTTATAAGCATAGGGATACTTCTCCTGAGACGGTGAGTACAGACGCACACAGTATGATGATGATGAAGGTGTTCATAGAGAGTATGACACTATGGGGTTCTATTGACCTCTAAACAAGACTACATATTAACTTGACCAAATAGGGTCCAGGGGGTGTGCGAGCCCCTTAGAGATTCACATTCACACGTGTGGGTCGTGTGCATGGAAGTACTAGATAGGTTTTTTTTTGCATCTCATTGTTTTAAATTATTTTGTATTATTTTGATAGGTTTTCTTTCGAGAGTTATATTTCGCGTTGTGATTTTAAGAGATAGAAGACATTTTAAATGTTTTCGACATTTATACTAGAGATAGGTTTTCTTTTGAGAGTTATATTTCGCATTTTAGCAGAGAATAAGACGTTAGTAACGACTCTAAGTAAATAGAAATTTAGGGTTGTTACAGTTGGTATCAAATGTCTAGATTTTAGATTTTGTAGACTAGCTTATGATGTAGGCTTGGCACATTTTATGGTCCCAACGTCGATGCCCCGTCACCGTCAGGTACGCCTTGTATAAGATAAGAAAAGAGAAATACCTTAGACTTAAGAAACTGTATCTTAATTTCTAGAACCATGCCGCCTAGACCACGTGGAGAGTAAGACGAGGAAAGGGACTACCACTATTAGAGCAAGCGGACGAAGTGAGGCTGAAGAGGGCCCACATCAAGATTAGAGACAGGGTTCGAATTAGAACCCTAGTAACTAAGGATAGAGTAAATAATGGTCAAGCAATAGTAGTCGACAAAACTTAAAGCATAGACCTAATAGTAGTAAAGATGACCGATTTCAACGTAATACTTGGCATAGATTGACTAGCTGAAAATCGTGCTATTATAGACTGTTGCAAAAAGAAAGTAGTATTCTCACCATTGGCGAGATTTAACTTCCAATTTAAAGGCACAAGTACCTAGACTACTCCAAATGTAGTCTCAATGATGAAAGCAAAGAGATTAATCCAATAAAGCGGTTGGGCTATATTAGCATGTGTTGTAGATGTAAGAGAAAAAAAAAAGACCTTAGACAACGTACCAGTAGTAAATAAGTTCCCGAACATATTTTCGGAAAACCTACCAAGAATACCCCGTCCCCAAAGCCCTTATAGCATGGCATCAATAGGATTAAAGGAACTTGAGACGTAATTACAAGGTTTATTGGGTAAGGGCTTTATCCGTCTTTAAGTCCCTCGTTGAGTTGCGCCAATATTAATGGTCAAGTAGAAAGATGACTCGATGCGTCTAGACATCGATCATAGGAAACAAAATATAAGGACCCTAGCTTAAATGAAATTTTGGAGACAAATGAACAAAAAGTCCGGTAGCATATAGACAAGTACTACCTGACATACCTCATCCATGTAAATGAACTATAAACCCTGTCAAATTAACAAGGACTTAAGTTACGAAGAGAAGCCTAGGAAAATATTAATCCGCGAGTTGAAAGTCGTCGCAAGAAAGAGATTGCCTTCGTCAAAATACTCAGACAAAATCAGTATATGAAACAGATCACGTTGGTACAGGAGATAAGATAAGAGAAAAGTACCCAAATTTAAGATACGAGCTTTACACTTTCGAGGACGAAAGTTCATTTTAGGGGTATATGATGTAAGGATTCGAAAAAAAAAATTACCAAGATCGCAATGAAATGAAAGAAATTGATTAAATATTAATCTAGTTGGTGAAAGGAAGCAACTCTTGAAGAAAGTGAGAAAGTTGAAATATGTAGCTCAAAAATTTTTAGGAGAAGGCTCAATATGACATGATAATGTTATATATGAAATTTGGTGACCATTAGGTTATGATAATGGGCAAAATCAAGTAGCTGTAAATGACTAAAATGCCTCCTATGATTATGTACCACTAGCTTATGACCAAAGTGACCTCTAAATGACATGAAATTTGATGAGAACCTTATGCCATGGTGTAAAGGGATTACACAAAGTTACAATGCTATTGGAATATGTTGAAGAATTAAACTAAGATTTGGGGTAGTAAATGACCAAAAGACCCTTATGAAGATTCTAAGATGTTTTTCAAGATCTTAGAGGACTCAAAATACTATAGAAAATTATATGAGACTCATTTATGATATTAAGGGTAAGTATGCAAAGTTTTAAGGGGATTAAGACAACTTTGGAATGTGAACCAAGAGAAAAAGTTCAAAAGTTGAGGAAGTACCCCTCAACTGTTTATAAGAAATCAAGGTTCTTATTTATACCAAAGAAATCAAGGTTCTTATTTATACCAAGTGACAAGATGGTTATGCAAGATTTATACATGCAAAGAAATATTTATGCTTCATGTAGATGAGGGCGTACTGGTTAAGAATTTTTTCTTAGTTGTACTTCAAGACTTAACAAAGAATTCTTAAAATAAGGACGGAGTAATTCCAAGATCAAAACACTTTTGGGGACCAAAGTTTCTTTTACAGGCATATGATGTAATAGCCGAAATAAATAAATATAATTTTAAAAAGAAGATTAGGTAAAAAAAAAAAAACTTTCCCCACACTTCTCCCCACTAATCTCACATCCATTCTCCCATTAACTCTCTTCAACCAACCCCTCACGTCATAATATGCAAAAAAAAAAAAAAAAAAAAAAAAAAAAAAAAAAAAAAAAAAAAAAAAAAAAAAAAAAAAAAAAAAANAAAAAAAAAAAAAAAAAAAAAAAAAAAAAAAAAAAAAAAAAAAAAAAAAAAAAAAAAAAAAACAGAAAAACAAAAATCAAATGTCCAGATTTGTTTTTAGAAAAAACAAAGTTAAGGTATATCAGGTTGTGCAAAAACAGAAAACAAACGTCAAGGTATATTAGGTTCTGCAAAAACAAACACAAAAAACAAAAGTTAGTGTTAAGGTATATACTAGATCTTTTTTTTATTCTAATTTTGTTTATTAGGAAATCTTAGAAGTTACTTACATCTTCCTTAATTCTGTTGCAACTATTTAGATAGGAATTAGAAATTATCACATGGAAGCCAAAAAAATCAATTAGGAGAAGGCCAAAGAATTAATTAAAAATTGACCATCATAAGAAGAGAAAAAAAAATATATATATATATAGATAAAAAAAACTCAATCAAAAGAGAAAAGAAAATAGAGAGATGAGAGAGAGGAAATTTTGGAAGTAAGAATTGTTGGGATTTGTGCCTAAAGCTAGTAGTTTTTTTTTTTTTTTTTTTTTTTTT